>NC_088232.1:27550572-27670138 GCF_036934945.1 Oncorhynchus masou masou
AAATGCTCTCCATCCAACCTCACTAAGCTCGAGCTGTTTTGCAAGGAGGAATGGGAAAAAATTTCAGTCTCTCGATGTGCAAAACTGATAGAGACATACCCCAAGCGACTTACAGCTGTAATCGCAGCAAAAGGTGGCGCTACAAAGTATTAACTTAAGGGGGCTGAATAATTTTGCACGCCCAATTTTTCAGTTTTTGATTTGTTAAAAAAGTTTGAAATATCCAATAAATGTCGTTCCACTTCATGATTGTGTCCCACTTGTTGTTGATTCTTCACAAAAAAATACAGTTTTATATCTTTATGTTTGAAGCCTGAAATGTGTCAAAAGGTCGCAAAGTTCAAGGGGGCCGAATACTTTCGCAAGGCACTGTACTTTGTTTCGTGGAAACATGGCTCTCTCGGGATACTCTGTCGGAGACGGTAAAGCCGACAGGATTCTCCGTACATTACGCAGACAGGAATAAATATCTCTCTGGGAAGCAGATGGGCAGAGGGGTGTGTTTCATGATTAACGACTCATGGTGTAATTAAAGGAGCATACAGGATCTCAAGTAATTTTGTTCACCCAACCTTGAATACCTCACAATCAAATGCCGACCATATTATCTCCCAAGATAATTCTCATCCGTCATTACCACGGACGTTTACATCCCTCCTGAAGCCGATACCATGACAGCCGTCAGAGAGCTTCACTGGACTTTATGAAAACTGGAAACCACATATCCTGAGGCTGCATTTATTGTAGCTGGGAATTTTAACAAAGCAACTTTGAGGACTCGGCTGCCGAAGTTCTATCAACATATCGACTGTACTACTTGCCCTGCTAAGACTCTCGAGCATAGCTATTCAAACTTCCGGAATTCCTCCCCCGCCCTCCTTTCGGCAAATCTGAACCACGACTCCATCTTGCTCCTCCCTTCCTATAGGCAGGAACTCAAACAGGAAGTACCCATGCTAAGAACTATTCAGCGCTGGTCTGACCAATCGGAAACCACGCTTCAGGATTGTTTTGATCACGTGGACTGGGATATGTTCTGGGTAGCTTGCGAAAATAATCTAGACGCATACACGGATACGGTGACTGAGTTTATAAGGAAGTGTATAGGAGATGTAGTACCCACTGTGACTATTAAAACCTACCCTAACCAGAGACCAACGTCTTGCTTCCGGACAGGCTAAACAAATTCTTTGCACTGAACTTAATGACTATCGCCCGTAGCACTCACCTCTGTCATCATGAAGTACTTTCAGAAACTAGACAAGGATCATATCACCTCTCCCTTACCTGCCACCCTAGACACCCTTTAATTTGCTTACCGCCCCAATTGACCCACAGACGATGCAATCGCCATCACTCTACACACTGCCCTATCCCACCTGGACACGAGGAATACCTATGCAAGAATGCTTTTTATTGACTATAGCTCAGCATTCAACACCATAGTACACTCCAAGTGCATCATTAAGCTTGAGGCCCTGGGTCTGAACATCGCCCTGAGCGACTGGGTCCTGGACTTCCTGACCCGCCGCCCCCCAGGTGGGGGAGGCAGGAAACATCACCTCCACTCTGCTAATCTTCAACACTGGGGCCCCACAGGGGTGCGTACTCAGCCCCCTCCTGTACTCCCTGTTCACCCATGACTGTGTGGCCAAGGATGCCTCCAACTCAGTCATCAAGTTTGCAGACGACACAACAGTAGTGGGCTTGATTACCAACGATGACAAGACAATCTACAGAGAGGAGGTGAGGGCTCTGTGGTGCCTGGAAAACAACCTCTCACTCAACGTCAACATAACAAAGGAGATGATCTTGGACTTCAGGAAACAGCAGAGGGTACTCTCTTATCTAGATCGACAGGACTGCAGTGGAGAAGGTGGAAAGCTTCAAGTTCCTTGGTGTACACATCACTGACAAACTGAAATGGACCACCCACGCAGACAGTGTTGTGAAGGTGCAACAGAGCCTCTTCAACCTCAGGAGGCTAAAGAAATTTGGCTTGTCACCTAAAACCCTCACAAACATTTACAGATGCACAATTGAAAGCATCCTGTCGTGCTGTATCACCACCTGGTACGGCAACTGCACCACCCACAACCGCAAGGCTCTCCAGATGACAAACTACCTGCCCTCCAGGACACCTACACCACCCGATGTCACAGGAAGGCCAAAAAGATAATCAAGGACATCAACCACCCGAGCCAGAAGGCGAGGTCAGTACAGGTGCATCAAAGCTGGGACCGAGAGACTGAAAAACAGCTTCTATATCAAGGCCATCAGACTGTTAAACAGACATCACTAACACATTAGAGGCTGCTGCCTATAGGCATAGACTAGAAATCCCTGGCCACTTTAAGGAATGGAACACTAGTCACTTTAATAATGTTTACACATCTGGCATTACTCATCTCATATGTATATACTGTATTCTATACTTATATGGTATCTTAGTCACTTAATGTTTACATATCTTGCATTGCTCATCTCACATGTATATACTGTTTTCTATACTATTCTACTGTATCTTAGTCCATTATGCTCTGATATCGCTCGTCCATATATGTATATAGTCTTAATGAATTAATTTGTGTGTATTGGGTATATATTGTGTAATTGGTTAGATATTACTTGTTAGATGTTACAGCACTGTCAGAGCAAGAAGAGCAAATATTTCACTTTACCCACCGTAACATCTGCTAATCACGTGTATGTGACCAATAAACTGTGATTTGTTTTGACATGTACATGTCTTATATGTGTAAAGTAATCAATAGGTTCTAGTTTGATAACATGAATAAGTATATTTCATGCCAGAATCCAACACCTTCAAACAGTGATTTGATAGCACCAAAGTGTGAGTGCTAGTATATCATGAACACACCTATAAATACAGGTCTGTTACCAGCAAATAATCACTTTATATACTGTTTATAGATACTGTTGCTGATATGCATTAGCTAATGGTGAACAATTTATTGTTTGTGCACTTGACTCTAAAAGTAAATGCTTTTTCATGCATTGTTGAATATTGGGGAGTGTACCAAATTCTTTGAAATTCTGTAAGCATCAGTAGATATCTGTTGTACTTGTTCGGATTCTCTAGTTTGTGTTGTGTTCCACAGGCAATCCTTTGAGCTTCAGGACAGTGGTGGGGAGGTGGGGAGAACCCAGTCACAGCTGATGAGAGTGGTGAGAGACAAGACAAGCAACAACAATGACGGCAGTTATGTCCTGACCAGGGTTACACAGAAGTCAGTAAGAGAGGAGGTAGTGAGATACGGAGGAAGGGAGGAAGCAAGGAAGGTGTAGAATGGATCAAAGGGTTGAAGAGAAGGGAGGGAGGGATGCGGTGGATGGAATCCTTTTGAGAGTACTTTGTCTTGAGATCAATGACAGCGAAATGATGAACCCAGTACACTGTGATGTCATTACCTGAGTGTTTTTGATTGACAGGTAAAGTTGGAGGACGCCCTGTCAGCCAGGGAGAACCCCATGATCAATGACATCAGAAAAAACGAGAGAGGTGGGAAACCAAACTGTTACACCTCTGTGTTTATAATTTCAGCCGTAAGCGAGGCTTCCTCTAGATCTGCTAGAAGGGTTGTCTTACAGTGTGTGTTCTGTTTTCATCTCCTCGCTGGTTAGATTTCAGTCACATACCTGAAGAACGTGTTCCAGAGCAGCTTCCTGCTGAGCAGAATGGCATCAGGTTCAAACCCGGGAGGAGCCGCAGGGTGGCGCCAGAACAGCAAGGTACTACCTTCATCACTCTCTCTGTATCTCCCTACGCATTTCTCCCAATGCGTCTTTCACACACGTTTGGTGAGTAGTTGGTGATTATTACAGGTGTGTTTTTATGTCCTGCAGGTGATTCTCTAGGTGTCTTGAAGATGGCCAACGGAACCCCTGTGGCCATGATGACAATATCTCCTCCCCCCCCCACCACCGTCGACATCGGTAGGCTACCTCAAATCACCCATGTGCACTTCTCAAACTATCAACCAATCAATCAAATCAAATCTATTTATAAAGCCCTTTTTACATCAGCAGATGTCACAAAGTGCTATACAGGAATCCATCCGAAACCCCCAAACACCAAGCAATGCAGGTGTAGAAGCACGGGGGCTAGCAAAAAAGGCAGGAACATGGGAAGACACCCAGAGAGGTGTCTTCCTCTCTGAGGGGTGGCCAGTCCTCTTCTGGCTGTGCCGGGTGGAGATTATAACAGTACATGGCCAAGATGTTCAAACGTTCATAGATGACCAGCAGGGTCGAATAATAATAATCACATGGCTTGTAGAGTGTGCAACAGGTCAGCACCTCAGGAGTAAATGTCAGTTGGCTTTTCATAGCCGATCATTCAGAGTTAGAGACAGCAGGTGCGGTAGCGAGAGAGTCGAAAACAGCAGATCCGGACAAGATAACACATCCGGTGAACAGGTCAGGGTTCCATAGCCACAGGCAGAAACTAATGGGGCTCAATCTCTCTTTGTCTAAGCTTCAGGTTAAGTGACTCTCCTCTATTATTTTCTTATTTTCTTACCTTGTAGGTGACCTGAGGGACGTCCTGAACTTCACACCCGGGCTCCACTCTATACCAGCCCCGATATCCGTGGTGGAAGATGACAGCCCCCTTGAGTCCGTACCCCCACCTGTCTATTCAGGGGACACCCTGGACACACCCATCATGAATGTTCTTCACACCCTGGTGCTGGATGCCCCCATCGTGGATCCCCTCATCATAGACACCCTTGTATCTGTGGATGCCCCCATTGTGAACAGCCTTGAACCTGTCGACATCCATATTGTGAATGACACTGACCCCCTCAATATCCCCATCGTGAACGACCTTGACCTCCTGGAGGCCCCTGCAGAATTCAGCTCTAACTTTATCGCTCAGCTTGAAGAAGATGGTCAGGTGGAGGGTGAAGACCAGGGGCCTTCCCTGGGTGTCCGACCCGAGCACACCTATGAGATCTTTGGGGAGCTCACACCTGATGATCCCTCTGTGGAAGTGGACCTGACAACCCCAGGCTATCAAACCATAGCTGAACTGGCCCCCAAATCAACCACACAGCCTGACGATGACACAACCATGGTCACAATGCCATCGGACCTGGCATGCCCAGACTATGAGATCATAGCTGAACTGGTCCAGCAAATGAGCGCAACCACACTGCCTGACAATGAGCCAATAAAAACTACAGGCACAAACCCGGGGGAGGGGCTTGACCTGACAAGCCCTCTCTCATTTGTGGAGGAAGTAGAGGATGGTTTGAGTGACAGGGGCTGGAATCCAATGTATGCCAGGGTGAGCAGGAAGCTTAGTAAGTGCCCCACCCCACCCCCTGTGCCTCCGCCAGAGGAAGAGGAGGAATATTTACCTCCAATACCGGAAAGAAGAGGAGAGATGGAGGAATGATCATTGTAGAATATCCCTTCAGACTTAAAAACCACCGCAAATGTGTGTTATGTACTCAATGCTATTTGAATGTATATGCAGTGCATTCGGAAAGTATTCAGACCCCTTGACTTTTTACTTTTTCAACATTTGTTACATTACAGCTTTATTCTAAAATTGATTAAATTGTTTTCCCCCCCTCCTCAATCTACACACATTACCCCTAATGACAAAGCAAAATCAGGTTTGTAGAAATGTTTGTAAATGTATTAAAAATAAAAAAAGGGAGATATCACAGTCACATAAGTATTCAGACCCTTCACTCAGTACTTTGTTGAAACACCTTTGGCATGGATTACAGCCTTGAGTCTTCTTGGGTATGAAGCTACAAGCTTGGCACACCTGTATTTGGGAAGTTCTTCCGATTCTTTTCTGCAGATCCTCTCAAGCGCTGTCAGGTTAGATTGGGAGCATCGCTGCACAGCTATTTTCAGGTCTCTCCAGAGATGTTCAATCGGGTTCAAGTCCGGGCTCTGACTGGGCCACTCAAGTACATTCAGAGACTTGTCCCGGAGCCACTCCTGCGTTGTCTTGGCTGTGTGCTTAGGGTCGTTGTCCTGTTGGAAGGGGGACCTTCGCCCCAGTCTGAGGACCTGAGCACTCTGGAGCAGGTTTTTTTAAAATCAAGGATCGCACTTTTCTCCGTTCATCTTTCCCTCGATCCTGACTAGTCTCCCAGTCCCTGCATCTGAAAAACATCCCCAAGGTAAGATGCTGCCAGCACCATGCTTCACCATAGGGATGGTGCCGGGTTTCCTCCAGATGCGATGCTTGGCATTCAGGGACATTCAATGCTTCAGAAATGTTTTTGTACCCTCCTCCAGATCTGCCTCGACACAATCCGGTCTTGGAGCTCTATGGACAATTTCTTTGACCTCATGGCTTGGTTTCTTTTCCTGACATGCACTGTCAACTGTGGGACCTTATATAGACAGGTGTGTGCCTTTCCAAATGATGTCCAGTCAATTGAATTTACCACAGGTGGACTACAATTAATTTGCAGAAACAAGGATGATAAATGGAAACAGGATGCACCTGAGCTCAATTTTGAGTCTCATGTTAAATGGTCTATATATTTATGTAAATAAGGTTTTTGTTTGTGTGTTTTTTTACATTTGCAAAAATGTCTAAAAACCTCTTTCTTTTTGTCTTTATGTGGTATTGTGTGTAGATTGCTAAGGATTTTTTAAAATAAATGTTGTAATAAGGCTAACGTAACAAAATGTGGAAATAGTCAAGGGGTACTTTCCAAATGCACTGTATACTCAACTATCTGTGCCTTATTTCTAGACTTATAATATATCTGATGATGAGGGTAAGGGTTGTAACCAGTCCAAATAGAAAGTAACACTTCCCTATATACTCTTATATGAGACAGGTATCTCAGTATCCTATCTTCCTACCAAGTAATTTCATTGGTTTTGCAAACGCTGTTCCAACTCAATGCCATGCTATGCATTCCATAACGAACCCCGAGCCAGAATAGAACTGGGTCCCTTAACATGTGCCAGAGTAGGCTGTTCCCCTGCTCAGATGTTGAATGCATCAACCAATGGTTGAGTGCCACGTCAACGACTGTGTCATCGACTAACAGATTGTTATAACATACGATGTGGTTAGCTAATACGTTAAATACCTATCCAGGCATTCTAAGATCTGGCAGGCATCAGCAACACCTAGGCAGAGGAATGCACCCTTTATGTCTGTATGTACTAACACATTACAGCGTGGCATGGCAATTACACAATTATAAATCTAGGAGTTTTTGTTTCTTTGAGATTCATTCAACTGGGTCAACTAAGACTCTCTCTCTAGAATGACAAATGTAATACTATAATGACTATACTGGAGCATTCTTAATAAATCATGCATGTATATTAATACATTAAATTAAATTGACATCAAAACAATATAATAGCCATAGCTAGTTTATTTATTTTTTCAAATATTTCCATGTGAGGTATAATAAATCATTTAAATGTTTTGTTTAACTAGGCTTGTCAGTTAAGAACAATTTTTTATTTACAATGACGGCCTACTCCGGCCAAACCCTAACAATGCTGGGCCAATTGTGCACCGCCCTATGGGAATCCCAATCACAGCTGGTTGTGATACAGCCTGGAATCAAACCAGGGACTGTAGTGATGCTTCTAGCACTGAGATGCAGTGCCTTAGACAGCTGCACCACTCGGAAGTTCATCCTACTTGGGATTTATGGACTATGTAAATCTGTGTTGTAAAATGTTCATTTTCATTATTAGAACATATAAGCAGATTGAAATACAAGAGGACAGATGTAATAAACAGTATTTAGTACATCCTGTTGGCCATCTTTTACTACGAAATATTACATTGCAAACCTCAACCATTGAGGGAGTGAATGTCACAATCTGAAATGAAGCCACTATTGAAATATCACATTGTGGATGGGACATAGCGAAATTCAACACATATATCACTGTTCCAATTCAATATATTGCGTGTAAATGGATATGTGTGCAGATGCAATTCCTGTATCTCACCACAGTGGGGTAGTAAAACTGAAGATCTGTGACTGGATTTCTCTCTTTCAGTGGAAAGTGAGTTGCCAAAAAAGGGGCCACATCGAGTTCCTCTAAAATCCTGCTGCCGATGCATCACGTGAGGCAGGTGGGGCGGAGCGCCACCAATATCCAAGAGATTTGCATGCAAATCTGTTATTTCCTGTCACAACAATATATCATATCCGAACTAACTGTGCAATAGATGAAGCGAAGCAATAGCGTTATAAATGATGCATATTGTTAACCAGGTTATTTTGTAACAGGCAGGCAGACATGCAAAGTGTTGTTATATTGCAGAGCGATGACTAGCTAGTTTACTCCATAACAGTATACTCGACTACAGCGGCCTTCTGTGCAAAGAGCTAAAGATATGGGAAGTAGCCATACACTGATCGGAACCCAACAGTTATAAAGTTTGTGTATGTGGCTCAAAACTCATTTCTGGGATTGGTTATAAGTGCATTCAATGTGTTGCCAGTGTAGTGTACTGGTTTTGATGCATATGAGCTTTGTTGATTGAGTTTGGCCAGTCAATATTTGAATTTTAAAATCACCACTGCTGCTGTATATTCCTTCTGAAGAAGGGTGGAAAGACCACAGGATCTGTGGTCAGGACATGAAACATAAATACACAAACCTAGCACATACCTTTCAAAAGTAGGCATGGAGAGAACAAATATGACTTTCCTTCTACTAGTATAGCATGCCCATAAGCCTTGTGGAAATGAGTGCAACGTCCTTCAGCTCTTTTACTCTAACGTTATGCAACAGTAAGAATACAAAACCACAAGTACATTGCTCAATGACAAATATTTATAAGACCGAGGAAAGAATTGTTCCTTCGGCATTTTTGTGGTCCGATTTGATGTTGAATTCCACATGGAAATTGATGGTTCTGTCTATTAGCCATTGAGAGACATAACCATGGAGAAAATTCATAGTTTAGTAAATTAGTTGGTGGTGGGTGCCTTGCATGGTGCTGCAAATGCAGTATTGTTTTTCAACTGACTGCTACAGCACCTATCATCAATTCATAACAAAAGAACAACAACTCTTTGGTTCAAAAGTTGTCCTGCATTTTGGGGGGACCCGACCAAATTCACATAGAAATTTGTGTCATAGATCTGTTCTTGTCATCGGAAGCAAGTCTAAGGAGTGGTAGATCTGTTCTATGTGCTCCAATTCTATGCTTCCCATTCTTTTGTTTTTGCGTCTTTTTCTTGCGGTTTTGTACACCACAGCTTCAAACAGCTGAAAATACTATATTTTTGGTTATCGGAAATATATTTCACAGCGATTTAGATGGTACAATGATTCCTTACACTAAACTTGCTTGTTTTGACACATAAACTGAAATTAGGCAAACTATTAGAATTTGAGCAATATAGTACATCTTTAAAATGAGCACTGTGCTTCTCCAAAAGTGAATGCAGGAAATGTGAGCAGGTTGTCACCAGTCTCTCCTGTGGGGTCAACTAAACTCTCTCTCTATGGTCTCCATCAGGTCCACTTCTGATCCATCATACAGGATGGCGGGCGTGGAAAGAGAGGGGCCATGGCTATCGTCAGGGACTCTGGGAAGGAACAGAGAGATATGTCAGAAATTGTTATAACAAGAAATTGACTCGCAGAGACAGTTTCAGAAATGGGCCTAGATTAAAGCAATAGTTTTATAGATGAAACTTTGGACCGAATTGTGATGCGTAATGGATACAGTCAGTGTGTAATGTGCACCATAGAGGCAATATAGCTTAGGCCTATTCCACAATAATTTCAAAGTGTAATTCAATATTTAATCATCATCTTTTTTATAGCATATTCTCATGTTGAAAAGTATCTACATAAATTAGCCAGAATAAAGCAGTTGTTTACAAGTGGTTTGCTGACATGTAACTAATCTGATCTGCCCAAAGGTTTGGTATTTTGTTATGCTCAAGGTGAATTTGATCTTGCCCGATCAGCAGTTACTTACGAGTCTGATTCTGAGCGAGGCACTGATTCCACCCAAGTTCCCTTTGTCAAGAAGTCCTGTTGAGAGTTTTGACAATAGAGTTGTCAGAGAACACCATACAGTCCCTTCAGAAAGTATTCACACCCCTTGACCTTTTCCACATTTTGTTGTGTTACAGCCTCAAATTAAAATGGATAACATTTAGATTTTGTTTCACTGATCTACAAACAATAGCCCATAATGTCGAAGTGGAATTATGTTTTAGAAATGTTTACAAATTAATAAAAAATGAATACCTAAAATGTCTTGACTCTATAAGTATTCAACCCTTTTGTTACGGCAAGGCAAGATGAGTTCAGGAGTAAAAATGTGCTTAAAGGTGCAATATGCAGAAATTTTTCTGCCATATGCTGGTTGCTAAAATTCTAATAGTTTGCCTAATTTCAGTCTATGTGACAAAACAAGCAATGTGTAGTGTAGATAATCATTGTGCCATCTAAACTGCTGTGAAATATATTTTCAATAATCAAAAATATTGTATTTTCAGCTAGTGTACAAAACTGCAAGTAAAAGATGCAAAAACTAAACTTTAAGAATGGGAAGAATAGAAATAGCAAACACAGAACAGATCTACCATTTCATAAACTTACTTTCAATGAAAATGACAGATCCATAACACACTTTCCATGTGAATTTGGTCGGGTCGCCCAAAAAGTTACAGATTTCAGATTTAACAAGTCACATAATAAGTTGTATTGACTCACTCTGTGTGCAATAATAGTGTTTAACATGATTTTTAAATTACTACCTCATCTCTGTACCACACACATACAATTATATGTAATGTCCCTAAGTCGACTGGTGAATTTCAAGCACAGATTCAACCACAAAGACCAAGGAGGTTTTCCTATGGTTCGCAAAGGGCACCTTTTTCGTAGATGGGTAAAAAAAGGCAGACTTTGAATATCCCTTTCAGCATGATGGTGTATCCATACACCCAGTCACCGCAAAGATACAGGCACCTTTCCTAAAGAGAAAGGAAACCGCTCAGGGATTTCACCATGAGGCCAATGTCAGAGTTTAATGGCTGTGATAGGAGATAACTGAGGATGGATCAACAACATTGTAGTTCATCCACAATACTAACATAAATTACAGAATGAAAAGAAGGAAGCCTGTACATAATACAAATTATCCAAACATTGCATCCTGTTTGCAATAAGGCACTAAAGTCATACTGCAAAAAAAATGGCAAAGAAATTTACTTTTTGTCCTGAATACAAAGTGTTATATTTGGGGCAAATCCAATCCAACACATCACTGAGTACCACTCTTCATATTTTCAAGAAATGTGGTGCCTGCATCATGTTATGAGTATGCTTGTCATCGGCAAGAACTTTGCAGTTTCTAGGATAAAAAGAAATGGAATAGAGCTAAGCACAGGCAAAGACAGAGGAAGACCTGGTTCAGTCTACTTTCCAACAGACACTGGGAGACAAATTCACTGTTCAGCAGTACAATAACCTAAAACACAAGGCCAAATATACACTGGAGTTGTTTAGCAAGACGTCATTGAATGTTCCTGAATGGCCTAGTTACAATTTTGACTTAATTAAATCTATGGCAATACTTGAAAAGAATATATCTATATATTTTTTTTGTTTATTTCACCTTTATTTAACCAGGTAGGCCAGTTGAGAACAAGTTCTCATTTACAACGGTGACCTAGCCAAGACAAATGCAAAGCAGTGCAACAAAAACAACAACACATGGAATAAACAAACATACATTCAATAACACAATAGAAAATCTGTATACAGTGTGTGCAAATGAAGTAAGGAGGTAAGGCAATAAATAGGCCATAGTGGCGAAGTAATTAGAAAAAATGTCTGTCTAGCAATGATCAACAACCAACTTGACAGAGCTTGACAAATATTTTAAAGAAAGATTTGTCAATGTTGTTCAATCTAGGTGTGCAAAGTTCTTTGAGATTTTCCCAGGACTCACAGCTGTAATCGCTGCCAAATATGATTGTAACATGTATTGATTCAGGGGGTTGAATACTTATGTAATCAAAATATATTAGATTATATTTTCTATTAATAAAAAATCAAATAAAAACATTTCTTCCACTTTGACATTGCAGTGAATTTTCTGTAGATCATTCACACAAAAAATGACAATTGAATCCATTTTAATCCCACTTAGTAACACAACAACATTTGTCAAGGGGTGTGAATTCTTTCTGAAAGCACTGTATATGGTTTGCAGAAAACTTTACAATACACAAATGTAATCAGTTACCAATGCCATTGGTTAAGTAATTTTAACATTTTATATAACAGGAAATAATAAATCAAATGCTGTCAATTTGATTATGCTCGACCATCACCACTGATCAGAATGAGCTAAAATAATATTCTTACATTATCCTGAGTGGCGCTTGGGAACTGAATGTGTGTATCTTTGGAAATGTGGTGAAAGACATGCTTGTCCTTGTTGAGGACTCCTGCAGAACCGTTATATGGACAATGTGCCCCCGTCCCTTCCGACAACTCAGAACTCTGCAAGTGAGGGGTTGAATTGAAATCGCTTTCATTGTGGACCCGTTTGGAATTACAGAATCCATACGTGTCTGACCCGATTAAAAGCGTCTTATCAAAAGTTTTCCTTTTGGAACGCAATTCCCGATTGTCATATTCCTCTAGAACCCGGTCCAGTTCCACATCAACGGCATCATCCTCTGCTGAAAATTCCGAGTCGTGTCCTTCACTGTGGCAGTCTAGTTGTTGCGTTATGTTTCGTGACTGATTGAAGTTCGTCAATTTGTGTATATTCAATGGTTTGAACAAGTGATTTTCCTCTTTCGAAACATGGACTGTGTTGTCATCTCTTATGAATGTGTTTATCTCGTTGACACTCCCAGGTGCAACCTTCTTTCCACGACTACTACCGCTTCCCATGTTGTTGTTGTCCCTTGGCACCAGGCTGTAAAAATGTACGAGGCACAGCAAAGGCACGCTCCCATTGCCAGTTCCCTTGGCCCCCCACCAAGTAATCCAAGAACTCAGAAGTTAGGTCAAAAATTAACTTGCCTCCACTCAATAGATCACCAAAAAATGTGGTTCACTTACGCACTGGGGGTAAAGCGGTCCTACTGTCTGTGACGCAATGGAATCATACAAACACAAATAAAAAGTGTGGAATAATTTGCTCCAATCTAGACGTCTACTCGTAGCTTGCAAAACGCAGTCAAGCCATCCGTGCTTCAGCCTCCTCCTGAATTTGTACGTGCGAGTACACAACACTTTACGGTATCACGTCTTTTCTGACTGTTTCGGATGCGCTCTCATGCGCAGTCAGATAGAGAGATTCAGTAGGTACTGTACAAATCATTCAAAGCAAACAGTTTGAAACACATTTATTCAATATTCGTTTCATTAATTTTCGGCCTTATCAAAAATAACTTAGATATTATGGGTAGAGTGAGGCTGCAGAAGCCTACCAGGGTGCTGTTTACCAAACGTTCAATTGTAGAAGCCTACCAGGGTGCTGTTTACCAAACGCTCAATTGTAGAAGCCTACCAGGGTGCTGTTTACCAAATATTCAATTGTAGAAGCCTACCAGGGTGCTGTTTACCAAATGTTCAATTGTAGAAGCCTACCAGGGTGCTGTTTACCAAACGTTAAATTGTAGAAGCCTACCAGGGTGCTGTTTACCAAATGTTCAATTGTAGAAGCCTACCAGGGTACTGTTTACCAAATGTCTTTACAGGCATGACACACAAATACAGTAGACACACGCAGTCACGCACTCACAACATTTTAGGCTTTGATTGGCCCCTATGTCCCAAAAAATCACAGTAAAAATGTCTGGTAAACTTTTTTTGAGATGTGTGCGACTAGTAGATCATTAATCCAGTGTGATGACCATTGCATCGCATAAGAGGCCTAGTGCTAAGCAACTAAGTGAAATTATTTGAATCCCGTTTCATTTTTTTTTTTTTGTGAGCGCAATGCACAGTTTCTCTAGAGATTAATCAGCTCAAGCTGGAACAGTGCAATGTAGTAGAGAGTTGTAGTTTCCAACAGGCCAATATTCAACATAGTTTAGCGCCCAGAGCCTGGTAATTAATTTAGTTACAATGACCATAATCCGTTGCGTGCCTACTTGTCTGGTCTGTGTTGTGCAGACAATAGAAATGATAGAGGCCTCTTGGTGGCCAAAAGGCCATTTAAGCATTCGTAGCCCCATTAAGGGCTTCCTCCATGCTTCTGCCATTTTAAAGTAGTCAACTGGGTGCAATGGCTGGGTGCAACTGGGTGCATGGCGCTGCCAATGCTGTCACAGATGCTATAACGACACAGATATTAAGATGAGTCCTCTATACAGTGCCTTGCGAAAGTATTCGGCCCCCTTGAACTTTGCGACCTTTTGCCACATTTCAGGCTTCAAACATAAAGATATAAAACTGTATTTTTTTGTGAAGAATCAACAACAAGTGGGACACAATCATGAAGTGGAACGACATTTATTGGATATTTCAAACTTTTTTAACAAATCAAAAACTGAAAAATTGGGCGTGCAAAATTATTCAGCCCCTTAAGTTAATACTTTGTAGCGCCACCTTTTGCTGCGCTTACAGCTGTAAGTCGCTTGGGGTATGTCTATCAGTTTTGCACATCGAGAAACTGACATTTTTTCCCACTCCTCCTTGCAAAACAGCTCGAGCTTAGTGAGGTTGGATGGAGAGCATTTGTGAACAGCAGTTTTCAGTTCTTTTTAACCATCATTTATTCACATTACTTTACTTTAGTCAAATATGTCAGTTGCTGTGTATATATCTTACATTTGTTTTAGGCCTATTTGATGACTTTATTATTTCATTCCAAGTCATCATCTCATCTCTATAGAGCTGCTGCCTATGCTGTCTGATAAGGGGCAGCATTTTCACGTTCGGATGAAAAGCGTGCCCAGATTAAACTGCCTGCTGCTCAGGCCCAGAAGCTAATGTATGCATATAATTAGTAGATTCGGATAGAAAACACTCTGAAGTTTCTAAAACTGTTTGAATGATGTCTGTGAGTATAACCTAACTCATATGGCAGGCGAAAACCTGAGAAAAATCCAACCAGGAAGTGGGAAATCTGAGGTTTGTAGTTTTTCAAGCCATTGTCTTTCGAATACACAGTGTCTATGGGGTCATATTGAACTTCGTAAGGTTTCCACTAGATGTTGAAAATGAAAATAATATGCCTGCTCTCAAGCTTAGCCTTTTCTTAACAACACAAGCTTAGCCTTTTCTTAACAACACTGTCATCTCAGATTTTCAAAATATGCTTTTGAACCATAGCAAATCAAGCATTTGTGTAAGAGTATTGATAGCTAGCTTAGCATTTAGCATAGCATTTAGCACGCAACATGTTCACAAAAACCAGAAAACCAAATAAATAAAATAATTTACCTTTGAAGAACTTCGGATGTTTTCAATGAGGAGACTCTCAGTTACATAGCAAATGTTCAGTTTTTCCTGAAAAAATCTTTGTGTAGGAGAAATCGCTCCGTTTTGTACATCACATTTGGCTACCGAAACGAACAGAAAATTCAGTCACCAAAACGTCAAACTTTTTCCAAATTAACTCCATAATATCGACCGAAACATGGCAAACGTTGTTTAGAATCAATCCTCAAGGTGTTTTTTCACATGTCTCTTCATTGATATGCCGTTCGTGGAAGCCTGCTTTTGTCTCAGAATCCCATGGAAAAATACCAGCAGCTGAAAATGACGCACCAATTTCGACGGAGGACACCGGGCGGACACCTGGCAAATGTAGTCTCTTATGGTCAATCTTCCAATGATATGCCTACAAATACGTCACAATGCTGCAGACACCTTGGGGAAACGATAGATAGGGCAGGCTCATTCCTGTCGCATTCACAGCCATATAAGGAGACAAGGAAAAACAGAGCCTCAAAAATCCTGCTCATTTCCTGGTTGCAGTTTACTCTTGGTTTTGCCTGTAGCTCCTGTTCTGGGGCACTCACAGACAATATCTTTGCAGTTCTGGAAACTTCAGAGTGTTTTCTTTCCAAAGCTATCAATTATATGCATAGTCGAGCATGTTTTTGTGACAAAATATCTTGTTTAAAACGGGAACGTTTTTCATCCAAAAATGAAATACTGCCCCCAGAGTTTCAAAAGGTTAAAACCTTGTTTCATGCTTCTACTACGATTAAGAGCTGGTTGACTAAGTTTGACTAAGGGGTCTGTCAGAATGCCATGAGCTAAGTCAGGTGCGTGGTTGTGAGAGCGAGCTCTGTTTCTTTTAATTTCTAAAGACAAAGGAATTGTCCGGTTGAAACATTATTGAACATTTATGATTAAAAACATCCTAAAGATTGATTCTATACATCGTTTGACATGTTTCTACAAACTGTAATAGAACTTTTTTGACTTTTCGTTTGGACATTCGTCTGGACTTGCCTGCGCCTTGTGAATATCGATTGGTGAACTAAACGCGTTAACAAAAAGGAGGTATTTGGACATAAAGATTAACTTTATTGATCAAAACAAACATTTATTGTGGAACTGGGATTCCTGGGAGTGCATTCTGATGAAGATCATCAAAGGTAAGTGAATATTTATAACGCTATTTCTGACTTTTACTGACTCCACAACATGGCGGGTATCTGTATGGCTTGTTTTTGTGGCTTAGCGCTGTACTCAGATTATTGCATGGTGTGCTTTTTCTGTAAAGCTTTTTTGAAATCTGACACAGCGGTTGCATTAAGGAGAAGTATATATGCATTTTCAGGTAGAGATACTTCACGAAGCAGCCGATCTCTATCCCTCTTGATCATGTGTTCTACTGTCTCTTCACGCCGTATCTGTGTCTGCACCATAGAGATAGAATTAGGACTCATCTTTATATCTGTGCCATTATAGTGTCTGTATAATCATGTGCAGGGCCATTGAGACTACAACCCATAGGAATCCCCACCTAGTTGACTAGCATGGTGGAAGCTTTTAATGGTGCTGCCCATGCTAAACTAGCCTTTTGCCCTCTAGAGGCCTCTATAATTCTCTATGGTCTGCACCACACTGACCGGATAAGTAGTTGTGCAATGGATTATGGCCATTGTAGTTAATTACTAAATTTTCTGGGCTAAACTATTTAGAATAGTGACTTGTTGGAGACGACAACTCCCTACTACATCACAGCATATGGACTTGATCTGATTTATGTCTACAGAAAAAAACAAATGACATGGAACAGAATTTTAGATGGAGCCGGAGTGGATGGCTGTCATTTTATAGGCTCCTAATCAATTGTGCTATTGTGTATGTTTTTTCACATTACTTATAACTTATTTTGTTCTGCCACAGTCTCTTATGATCGAAAAGAGCTTCTCTAATGACCAAATAGAGCATCTGGATATCAGGACAGCGATTACTCACCTTGTACTGGACAATGATTTGTTCTTTAATGAGTCAGACACAAAGGATTTACCTCAGACACCTGACAAAGGCCCAAATCCCTGTCATTCGCATGAAGAAGAGAAGGAGATATCTGGGAAGTAGGACGGGGTGCCTTGTAAGGACTCGACGGTGAGTGAGTAATCCCCCTCTACCTTCAGTCTTATTAGCCAACGTGCAATCATTGGATAACAAAATGGATGAACTCTGATCAAGACTGTCCTACCAACGGGACATTAAAAACTGTAATATCTTATGTTTCACCGAGTCGTGGCTGAACGACAACATGGATAACATACAGATGGCTGGATTTTCTGTCCATCTGCAAGATAGAACGGCTGCCTCCGGTAAGACAAGGGGTGGTGGTCTGTGTCTATTTGTAAATAACAGCTAGTGCACAAAATCTAATATTAAGGAAGTCTCAAGGTTTTGCACGCCTGAGGTGGAGTATCTCATGATAAGCTGTAGACCACACTATTTATCAAGAGAGATGTCATCTATATTTTTCGTAGCTGTCTATTTACCACCACAAACTGATGCAGGCATTAAGATGGCCCTCAAAGAGCTGTATAAGGCCATAAGCAAACAAGAAAATGCTCATCCAGAGGCGGCGCTCCTAGTGGCCGGAGACTTTAATGCAGGGAAACTTAAATCTGTTTTACCTCATTTCTACAAGCATGTTAAATGTGCAACCAGAGAAAAAATAACTATGGACCACCTTTACTCCACACACAGAGATGCATTCAATGCTTTCCATCACTCACCATTTGGCAAATCTGACCATAACTCTATCCTTCTGATTCCTGGGAAGTGGTCAGATGACGGAGATGATAAACTACAGGACTGTTTTGCTCGCACAGACTGGAATATGTTCCAGTATTATTCCGATGGCATTGAGTAGTACACCACATCAGTCACTGGCTTCATCAATAAGTGGATCGATGACATAGTCCCCACAGTGACCGTATGTACATACCCAAACCAGAAGCCATGGATTACAGGCAACATCCGCACTGAGCTAAAGGGTAGAGCTGCCGCTTTCAAGGAGTGAGACTCTAACCTGGACTCATATAAGAAATCCTGCTTTGCCCTCCGACAAACCATCAAACAGGCAAAGCGTCAATATAGGACTAAGATTAAATCATACTACACTGGCTCTGATGCTCGTCAGATGTGGCAGGGCTTGCAAACTATGACGGACTACAAAGAGAAGAACAGCCGCAAGCTACCCAGTGAACCGAGCCTACCAGACGAGCTAAATAACTTCAACACTTGCTTTGAGGCAAGCAACACTAAAGCATACGTGAGAGCGTTAGCTATTCAGGACGACTGTGTGATCACACTCTCCATAACAGATGTGAATAAGACCTTTAAACAGGTCATCATTCACAAGGCCGTGGGGCCAGATGGATAACCAGGACGTGTGCTCCGAGCATGCACTGTCCAACTGGCTAGTGTCTTCACTGACATTTTCAACCTATCTGACCGAGTCTGTAATACCAAAATGTTTCAAGCAGACCACCATAGTCCCTGTGCCCAAAAACATCAAGGTAATCTGTCTAAATGACTACAGCACTCACATCTGTAGCCAAGTGCTTTGAAAGGCTGGTCATGGCTCACATCAACACCATTATCCCAGAAACCTTAGACCCAATCCAATTTGCATACCACCCCAACAGATCCACAGAGGATGCAATCTCTATTGCACTCCACACTGCCCTTGCCCAGCTGGACAAAGGAACACCTACGTGAGAATGCTGTTCATTGATTACAGCTCAGCGTTCAACACCATAGTGCCCTCAAAGCTCATCACTAAGCTAAGGACCCTGGGACTAAACATCTCCCTCTGCAACTGGATCCTGGACTTCCTGACGGGCCATCCCCAGGTGGTAAGGGTGGGTAATAACACATCTGCCATGCTGATCCTCAACACGAGGTCCCCTCAGGGTTGCGTGCTCAGTACCCTCCTGTACTCCCTGTTCACCCATGACTTCACGGCCAGGCACGACTCCAACACCATCATGAAGTTTGCTGACGACACAACAGTGGTAGGCCTGATCACCGACAACGATGAGACAGCCTATAGGGATGAGGTCAGTGACCTGGCAATGTGATGCCAGGATAACAACCTCTCCCTCAAAGTGATCAAGACAAAGGAGATGATTGTGGACTACGGGAAAAGGAGGAGACCATTCTCATCGACAGAGCTGTAGTGGAGCAGATTGAAAGCTTCAAGTTCCTTGGTGTCCACATCACCAACAAACTATCATGGAACAAAAACACCAAGACAGGAGGCTGAAAAGATTTGGCAGTCCTCAGATCCTCAAAAAGTAATACAGCTGCACCATCGAGATTACATCATCGCCTGGTATGGCAGCTGCTTGGCCTCTGACCACAAGGCACTACAGAGGGTAGTGCATACGGCCCAGTGCATCACTGTTGCCAATCTTCCTGCCATCCAGGAGATCTATACCAGGCGGTGTCAGAGGAAGTCCCAAAAAATTGTCAAAGACTCCAGTCACCAAAGTCAAGCTGTACCTCGACTAAGCTGTACCTCCGCACATTGAATTGGTACTGGTGCCCCGTAAATAGCCTTGTTATTGTTATGTAATTTCAGCATATTGTTACTTCCAGGCTGATGTGGCCTGTAAACCATGAGTTTAAAAACTAAGCCATCAAAGTAAGGCCTAATGATATAAGTATTGTATTTTCATGAAGTACATTTTTTATGATAGCATTCACCCAGGTACTCACTTTGTGAAAGCCATCGGCTTTTAAAATGAAATAATTCAATAACCGTGTCTCTGTCACTAACAAACAGTCATTGGTGGTAACCCTACAATTCACTCAACAAGAAAAGGCTCCCTGGGAAAATGCAAATTAGGCTTTACACCATACAGTGTTAAAACAAAACCCCAAAACGATTTACACTACAGGTGTTCATTCCATACACTGAGAAAGTGTAGCAGCATCAGCCACTGTTCAATTAACTCTAAATCAAGTGTTATGTTTTACACTGTAGGTGTTGCCTATTACTCTACAGTAGAGCTATGCAAACACCACAATCAAGTTAACTTGAACACTGTAAGAATTGAATGGTAAGCACTGCCACAGAGTTAAATCTTTAACACTTTTAAAAGTGTTATTTTAATACCAGTTCAGTGGGATGTATATGTTCACTGAAAATAGTGTACATTTAAAACGTTCCGCGTTAAATGTACACCACTTATTTTACTGTGCAAACAGATCATGCTACTGTACCCACCAGTTGGCCTGACTCTTTTCCTGACTCTGAGCACGAACATGAGGATGATTAGTGACAAAAAAGAATGAAGCAATTAGTTTGATATATCTTGGCCATGTCAAGACAGCAACAATGGCCGGATCATTGTCATGTCTGTGTTCCACTAATAGATTCTATTGAGGCAAGTGAGGACAGGACAAGAAGGATGTGAGACCCTGTCACAGAGCAGTAGTGTGAATAACAGACTCAGAGATCCTATGGTGAGTGATTCAATGTCCAGTGCTGACCTATACAATAGAGGGGCATTCCATTCCAACAACACAGGCTTCCCGGAGATTCCCCAATAAGCCTTTGTTTGGTCCGCAGCTTGCTGGAGAGTTACCAAGTCAAAGACACCTGGCCTAGAGGCTTTTTTGCTGGCTTCTCATCTGCTTGGAATAAAAACAAAGAAAATGTGTTGGCCTTTTCCCCACTTTTTTTTACATGAGAAAGTTAAAGAACATTGATGCATTATCACAAGAGAGACAAAACAGTATCCTTTTCAGACCTTCACCTGGCCCAACATTTTCAGAGAGGATTCATATGGATGAAAAGCCCATTGAATGTTGAGTGGAAATGTTTTACATATTGGGATTTTTTTACATTCCTCCTATATCCTTAAATGTTCTGTTCTAGACGTGTTTGTGTTCTTGAGCAGACCCCTCTCTGCTATTGACTGTTACATTTATGTGTCCCAGAAGGGTTGAGAACATCTGAATCTCAGCTCAACAGCTTCCAGACAAGAGAGAGAGAGAGGCACTGCTGCAGCTGTGGAGTCCACAGAACAAACAGACCAGCTACAGAATGTGTTTTTCCCTACTCTACTCCACTATGGCCATACTAGAAATAAACCCTTACATAAAGACACTAGCTATAGGGGTCCTAGGGGTTGGAGCAGACAAGCAGTTTTTTAAATCAACTCTGAATAACTACTCGTTTTCTTCTACCTTTAGTTTTTTATTATCATTTTGTTGTATCCCTTTTTCTCCCCAATTGTGTGATATCCAATTGGTTGTTACAGTCTTGTCCCATCGCTGCAACTCCTCTATGGACTCGGGAGAGGCGGAGGTTGAGAGCCATGCTTCCTCCGAACCAGGACCCTGCCAGGCCACACTGCTTCTTGACACATTGCTCGCTTAACCTGGAAGCAGGCCGCACCAAAGTGTCGGAGGAAACACTGTCCAGCTGGTGACTGAAGTCAGCTAGCATATGCTTGGCCCGCCACAAGGAGTCGCTGTATCCCATTCCTCCTCCAAGTTCATATGAATAAGAGTCCCCCAAAATGAGAATTATTGTCCTCAAATGTTGAAACAAATGTTTACTTTCCATTTTTGTGGTATATCAGCCTCAAACAAGGATGTTATTACAATGGAATTGTGATGGATCTAGAAATGATTTATGCTTTCTGTTTCACACATGGAACCAAAACTGCTGAGGCCATTTTTAACAAGGCAGCTGCCCACTGATAGGCATTCCATCAAAACTGTGACAGGGCCTGTTCGCTCAACATAAGCTCCTCAGGTACACAAACCCATTCAATGTTACACATGACATCTCTATCCCATCCTGCCTGAACTGTAGTCTCCATATGTCTCTCCCTTGGTATGTTTATGTGTGAATGCCATCCCTTCACAGTTCATTACACAGGAAGGATAAACAAGAAACTGCAACAGCCTGCAGACCTGCCATGCTGTTGATACTGGGTAACAGCCTGTTAGCGATCTGTTTACTGTGATCAGATTTGCTAGCTATGTGATCTGTTGTTCATTAATAATCAATTACAGTATTCTTGTTTGTAATTTTGCTGTGTGTTCCGTGTTCTGTTGATCTACCCTAGATAACAGACATACAGTGCCTTCAGAATGTATTCACACCTCAATCAATTTGAAATCATTTCTAAAACATGTTTTCACTTTGTCATTATGGGGTATTGTGTGTAGATGGGTGAGGAAAAGCATATATTTAAATCAATTTTGTATTCAGCAGCACATAACAAAATGTGGAATATGTCAAGGGGTATGAATACTCTCTGAAGGCACTGTATCTGTAATCCCTTCATGGCGCACACAAAAGTAGGACACTTCACTTTCTCACCATCACTGCCAAACTTTGTGACATTCTATAGACTTAATTTTACAGACAGCCCTGTATGTTGGGAAAAAATGTTTTAGTTCCAGTGAAAGAGAATGTCCTCCAATAGATTTACCACATAATCGGCTGAATGGATGAGCAGCGCAAACATATTGTATCCCCTTGACATATGATGTAAGGTTGCTATGGTAACCCTTTCACTGTTGAAGAGTGCAGCGTTGGTGAAAGAGAGACACTGTCAGCCCATTCATCACTGGCCTTTCCCCCAGTTTCCTACATTACAGCTATGTGAATTAGAGGGCGATTGATGTAATACAATTTTTTTGTAGTACTTTCACCCATTTTTAACCATAATTGGTAATACAACTCCCGTACACACTCGGGAGAGGCGAAGGTCAAGAGCCATGCATCCTCATCCACTGCTTGCTTATTCCTGAAGCCAACTGTAACACAGTACAACTGGCAGGCCAGCCACAAGGAGTCGCTAGAGCGCAATAGGACAAGGACATCACGGGTGGCAAACCCTCCCCTAACCCAGACAATGCTGGGCCAATTGTGCACGGTCACAGCCTGGAATCGAACCCAGGTCTGTAGTGATGCCTCAAGCACTGTGATGCAGTGCCTTAGTGCCTTAGACAGCTGCGCCACTCGGGAGGCCCAATTGATGTCATTCTAATGTTGGTACTCATGTCATTGGGACATTAAGGGCTCTACAGGGGTCCCAAGAGGAAGTTGGCATTGCTGTCCTTGTGAGGGAAACTGAACACAAAAGTGTATATGATGTTGGGTTAATGTTTATTGCAGACTCCACTTTTTGTGAAACGACTGTGCTGCTGAAACTCCCTTTGATATTCACAACCACCAGATGGAGCTAACATGCAGACAGACTATAGCCTCTCAAAGAACAAGGAGGAAAGAAGAGTGACATTGTTGTCCATGTTTTTCATCTTGATCTTGACCTGGGATGATGTTTATTGCAGACATACAGACCTTTTTAAGACTCTACATTTTGTGAAATTGCTGTGCTGCTTAAACCCCTCAACATTCAAATAGTGTCCTTCTGAGGCAAAAACAAAGCATTAATTCAAGATCTATATTTATTTCACACAACTCACCCAGTTCGACAGATATGCCATTGATATTCACAACCACCAGGTGGGGCGAGCATGCAGATAGAATATAGCCAAATCCAATAAAATCAAATTTGTCACATACACATGGTTAGCAGATGTCAATGTGAGTGTAGCGAAATGCTTGTGCTTCTAGTTCCGACAATGTAGTAATAACCAACAAGTAATCTAACTAACAATTCCAAAACTACTGTCTTATACACACAAGTGTAAGGGGATAAAGAATATGTACATAAAGATATGAGTGATGGTACAGAGCAGCACAGGCAAGATACAGTAGATGGTATCGAGTACAGTATATACATATGAGATGAGTATGTAAACAAAGTGGCATAGTTAAAGTGGCTAGTGATACATGTATTACATAAAAATGCAGTAGATGATATAGAGTACAGTATATACGTATACATATGAGATGAATAATGTAGGGTATGTAAACATTATATTAGGTAGCATTGTTCAAAGTGGCTAGTGATATATTTTACATCATTTCCCATCAATTCCTATTATTAAAGTGGCTGGAGTTGAGTCAGTGTGTTGGCAGCAGCCACTCAATGTTAGTGGTGGCTGTTTAACAGCCTCATGGTCTTGAGATAGAAGCTGTTTTTCAGTCTCTCGGTCCCAGCTTTGATGCACCTGTACTGAACTCGCCTTCTGGATGAAAGCGGGGTGAACAGGCAGTGGCTCGGGTGGGTGTTGTCCTTGATGATCTTTATGGCCTTCCTGTAACATCGGGTGGTGTAGGTGTCCTGGAGGGCAGGTAGTTTGCCCCTGGTGATGCGTTGTGCAGACCTCACTACCTTCTGGAGAGCCTTACAGTTGTGGGCGGAGCAGTTGCCGTACCAGGCGTTGATACAGCCCGCCAGGATGCTCTCGATTGTGCATCTGTAGAAGTTTGTGAGTGCTTTTGGTGACAAGCCAAATTTCTTCAGCCTCCTGAGGTTGAAGAGGCGCTGCTGCGCCTTCTTCACAATGCTGTCTGTGTGGGTGGACCAATTCAGTTTGTCTGTGATGTGTATGCCGAGGAACTTAAAACTTACTACCCTCTCCACTACTGTTCCATCGATGTGGATAGGGGGGTGTTCCCTATGCTGTTTCCTGAAGTCCAAAATCATCTCCTTAGTATTGTTGACGTTGAGTGTGAGGTTATTTTCCTGACACCACACTCCGAGGGCCCTCACCTCCTCCCTGTAGGCCGTCTCGTCGTTGTTGGTAATCAAGCCTACCACTGTTGTGTCGTCCGCAAACTTGATGATTGAGTTGGAGGCGTGCATGGCCACGCAGTCGTGGGTGAACAGGGAGTACAGGAGACGCACCCTTGTGGGGCCCCAGTGTTGAGGATCAGCGGGGTGGAGATGTTGTTGCCTACCCTCACCACCTGGGGGCGGCCCGTCAGGAAGTCCAGTACCCAGTTGCACAGGGCGGGGTCGAGACCCAGGTTCTCAAGCTTGATGACGAGCTTGGAGGGTACTATGGTGTTAAATGCCGAGCTGTAGTCGATGAACAGCATTCTCACATAGGTATTCCTCTTGTCCAGATGGGTTAGGGCAGTGTGCAGTGTGGTTGAGATTGCATCGTCTGTGGACCTATTTGGGCGGTAAGCAAATTGGAGTGGGTCTAGGGTGTCAGGTAGGGTGGAGGTGATATGGTCCTTGACCAGTCTCTCAAAGCACTTCATGATGACGGAAGTGAGTGCTACGGTTACCTTAGCTCGTTTAGCTCAGTTACCTTAGCTTTCTTGGGAACAGGAACAATGGTGGCCCTCTTGAAGCATGTGGGAACAGCAGACTGGGATAGGGATTGATTGAATATGTCCGTAAACACACCAGCCAGCTGGTCTGCGCATGCTCTGAGGGCGCGGCTGATGATGCCGTCTGGGCCTGTAGCCTTGCGAGGGTTAACACGTTTAAATGTTTTACTCACGTTGGCTGCAGTGAAGGAGAGTCCACATGTTTTCGTTGCA
Organism: Oncorhynchus masou masou; assembly: GCF_036934945.1. NCBI lineage: Eukaryota > Metazoa > Chordata > Actinopteri > Salmoniformes > Salmonidae > Oncorhynchus > Oncorhynchus masou. Next base: position 27,576,473 of record NC_088232.1, read on the forward strand.
GGCCGTGTCAGTGGCACTGTATTGTCCTCAAAGCGGGCAAAAAAGTTATTTAGTCTGCCTGGGAGCAAAGACATCCTGGTCCATGTGATCGAAGCAGTCTTGGAGTGTGGAATCAGATTGGTCGGACCAGCGTTGGACAGACCTCAGCATGGGAGCTTCTTGTTTTAGTTTCTGTCTGTAGGCAGGGATCAACAAAATGGAGTCGTGGTCAGCTTTTCCGAAAGGAGGGCGGGGCAGGTCCTTATATGTGTCGCGGAAGTTAGAATAGCAATGATCCAAGGTTTTGCCAGCCCTGGTTGTGCAATCGATATGCTGATACAATTTAGGGAGTCTTGTTTTCAGATTAGCCTTGTTAAAATCCCCAGCTACAATGAATGCAGCCTCAGGATGTATGGATTCTAGTTTGCAAAGAGTCAAATAAAGTTTGTTCAGAGCCATCGATGTGTCTGCTTGGGGGGGGAATATATACGGCTGTGATTATAATCGAAGAGAATTCTCTTGGTAGATAATGCGGTCGACATTTGATTGTGAGGAATTCTAAATCAGGTGAACAGAAGGATTTGAGTTCCTGTATGTTTTTGTGATCACACCACGTCTCGTTAGCCATAAGGCATACGCCCCCGCCCCTCTTCTTAAAGAAAGATGTTTGTTTCTGTCGGCGCGATGCGTGGAGAAGCCAGCTGGCTGCACCGAATCTGATAGTGTCTCTCCAGTGAGCCATGTTTCCGTGAAGCAAAGAACGTTACAGTCTCTGATGTCCCTCTGGAATGCTACCCTTGCTCGGATTTCATCAACCTTGTTGTCAAGAGACTGGACATTGGCGAGAAGAATGCTAGGGAGTGGTGCACAATGTGCACGTCTCCGAAGTCTGACCAGAAGACCGCCTCGTTTCCCTCTTTTACGAAGTCGTTTTTTTGGGTCGCCGGCTGGGATCCATTCCGTTGTCCTGGGTGAAAGGCAGAACACAGGTTCCGCTTCGCGAAAGTCATATTCTTGGTCATACTGATGGTGAGTTGACGCTTCTCTTATATTCAGTAGTTCTTCTCGACTGTATGTAATGAAACCTAAGATGACCTGGGGTACTAATGTAAGAAATAACACGTCAAAAAACAAAAAAACTGCATAGTTTCCTAGGAACGCGAAGCGAGGCGGCCATCTCTGTCGGCGCCGGAAGTAGAGGGACGCGCCGGAAGTAGAGGGGCCTCTCAAAGAACAAGGATGAAAGAGAGTTTGATACTGTTGTACACTTAATATGAGTCGATCTTGACCGTATTGTGTACAGCTAACTTTCTTTTCAAAAGCTGGTAACAGAAGGTGTAAACTGCCTTTTCTGTCCCAATTAGTAATGCAGAATAAACAAATATTTGACAAAAACAAACTTTTGAGGCTGTAAATACACTGCTCAAAAAAATAAAGGGAACACTTAAACAACACAATGTAACTCCAAGTCAATCACACTTCTGTGAAATCAAACTGTCCACTTAGGAAGCAACACTGATTGACAATACATTTCACATGCTGTTGTGCAAATGGAATAGACAACAGGTGGAAATTATAGGCAATTAGCAAGACACCCCCAATAAAGGAGTGGTTCTGCAGGTGGTAACCACAGACCACTTCTCAGTTCCTATGCTTCCTGGCTGATGTTTTGGTCACTTTTGAATGCTGGTGGTGCTATCACTCTAGTGGTAGCATGAGACGGAGTCTACAACCCACACAAGTGGCTCAGGTAGTGCAGCTTATCCAGGATGGCACATCAATGTGAGCTGTGGCAAGAAGGTTTGCTGTGTCTGTCAGCGTAGTGTCCAGAGCATGGAGGCGCTACCAGGAGACAGGCAAGTACATCAGGAGACGTGGAGGAGGCCGTAGGAGGGCAACAACCCAGCAGCAGGACCCCTACCTCTGCCTTTGTGCAAGGAGGAGCAGGAGGAGCACTGCCAGAGCCCTGCAAAATGACCTCCAGCAGGCCACAAATGTGCATGTGTCTGCTCAAACGGTCAGAAACAGACTCCATGAGGGTGGTATGAGGGCCCGACGTCCACAGGTGGGGGTTGTGTTTACAGCCCAACACCGTGCAGGACATTTGGCATTTGCCAGAGAACACCAAGATTGGCAAATTTGCCACTGGTGCCCTGTGCTCTTCACAGATGAAAGCAGGTTCACACTGAGCACATGTGACAGACGTGACAGAGTCTGGAGACGCCGTGGAGAACGTTATGCTGCCTACAACATCCTCCAGCATGACTGGTTTGGCGGTGGGTCAGTCATGGTGTGGGGTGGCAATTCTTTGGGGGGACGCACATCCCTCCATGTGCTCGCCAGAGGTAGCCTGACTGCCATTAGGTACCGAGATGCGATCCTCAGACCCCTTGTGAGACCATATACTGGTGCGGTTGGCCCTGGGTTCCTCCTAATGCAAGACAATGCTAGAACTCATGTGGCTGGAGTGTGTCAGCAGTTCCTGCAAGAGAAAGGCATTGATGCTATGGACTGGCCCGCCCGTTCCCCAGACGTGAATCCAATTGAGCACATCTTGGACATCATGTCTCGCTCCATCCACCAACGCCACGTTGCACCACAGACTGTCCAGGAGTTGGCAGATGCTTTAGTCCAGGTCTGGGAGGAGATCCCTCAGGAGACCATCCGCCACCTCATCAGGAGCATGCCCAGGCGTTGTAGGGAGGTCATACAGGCACGTGGAGGCCACACACACTACCGAGCCTCATTTTGACTTGTTTTAATGACATTACATCAAAGTTGGATCAGCCTGTAGTGTGGTTTTCCACTTTAATTTTGTGACTCCAAATCCAGACCTCCATGGGTTGATAAATTTGATTTCCATTGATCATTTTTGTGTGATTTTGTTGTCAGCACATTCAACTATGGAAAGAAAAAAATATTTAATAAGAATATTTCATTCATTCAGATCTAGGATGTGTTATTTTATTGTTCCCTTTATTTTTTTGAGCAGTGTACATACATTATTATGGACGAGAGGTCGACCAATTAATCGGAAAGGCCGATTAATTAGGGCCGATTTCAAGTTTTCATAACAATCGGAATTCTGTATTTTTGGAAGCAGATTTTATTTAACTAGGTAAGTCAGTTATTTTCAATGACGGCCCAGGAACGGTGGGTTAATTGCCTTGTTCAGGAGCAGAACGACAGATTTTTACCTTGCTAGCTCAGGGATTCAATCTTGCAACCTTTCGGTTAACTAGTCCAACGCTCTAACCACCTGCCTCATGAGGAGCCTGCCTGTTACGCGAATGCAGTAAGAAGCCAAGGTAAGTTGATAGCTAGCATTAAACTTATCTTATTAAAAAAAATCAATCAATCAATCACAATCACTAGTTTGTCACGCCCTGGTCGAAGTATATTGTGTTTGTCTGCATTTATTTGGTCAGGCCAGGGTGTGACATGGGTTTTTTGTGGTGTGTTTTGTCTTGGGGTGTCTAGCATAGTCTATGGCTGCCTGAGGCGGTTCTCAATCAGAGTCAGGTGATTATCGTTGTCTCTGATTGGGAACCATATTTAGGCAGCCATATTCTTTGAGTATTTCGTGGGTGATTGTTCCTGTCTCTGTGTTTATTGTCACCAGATAGGCTGTATAGGTTTTCACGTTCCGTTTGTTTTTGTATTGTTCGTTTTCAATCATCATTAAACATGTCTCAAAAATACCACGCTGCATTTTGGTCCGCTTTTCCTTCACCAGACGAGAACTGTTACATAGTTATAACTACACATGGTTGATGATATTACTAGTTTATCTAGCGTGTCCTGCCTTGCATATAATCGATGTGGTGCGCATTCGCAAAAAAGGACTGTCGTTGCTCCAATGTGTACCTAACCATAAACATCAATGCCTTTCTTAAAATCAATACACAGAAGTATATATTTTTAAACCTGCATATTTAGCTAAAGGAAATCCAGGTTAGCAGGCAATATTAACCAGGTGAAATTGTGTCACTTCTCTTGCGTTCATTGCACGTAGAGTCAGGGTATATGCAACAGTTTGGGCCGCCTGGCTCATTGCCAACTAATTTGCCAGAATTTTACGTAATTATGACATAACATGAAGGTTGTGCAATGTAACAGCAATATTTATACTTAGGGATGCCATCCGTTAGATAAAATACAGAACGCTTCCGTATTTCACTGAAAGAATAAACAGCTTGTTTTCGAGCTGATAGTTTCCGGATTCGACCATATTAATGACCTAAGGCTCGTAGTTCTGTGTGTTATTATGTTATAATTAAGTCTATGATTTGATAGTGCAGTCTGACTGAGTGAAGGTAGGCACCAGCAGGCTTGTAAGCATTCATTCAAACAGCACTTTAGTGCATTTTGCCAGCAGCTCTTTGCAATGCTTCAAGCATTGCGCTGTTTATGACTTCAAACCTATCAACTCCCGAGATTAGGCTGGTGTAACGATGTGAAATTGCTAGCTAGTTAGTGGGGTGCATGCTAATAGCGTTTCAAATGTCACTCGCTCTGAGACTTGGAGTAGTTGTTCCCCTTGCTCTGCAAGGGCCGCGTTTTTTTTGTGGCGCGATGGGTAACGCTGCTTCGAGGGTGGCTGTTGTCGATGTGCTCCTGGTTTGAGCCCAGGTCATGGCGAGGAGAGGGACGGAAGCTATACTGTTCCACTGGCAATACTAATGTGCCTATAAGATCATCCAATAGTCAAAGGTATATGAAATACAAATCCTATAGAGAGAAATAGTTCTATAATAACTACAACCTAAAACTTCTTACCTTGTAAGGGATTTCTTCCATTGACGGAGAGGCGGACCAAAGCGCAGCGTGGTTATTTTGATTCATGTTTTAATAAATCATTTCACATGAACAAACCTACAAAAACAAGAAATCTGAAAACCCTAACAGTCCTATCTGGTGCAAACACAGAGACAGGAACAATCACCCACCAACGCACAGTGAAACCCAGGCTACCTAAGTATGATTCTCAATCAGAGACAACTAATGACACCTGCCTCTGATTGAGAACCATACTGGGCCGAAACATAGAAATACCCAAAATATAGAACAAACAAACATAGACTGCCCACCCAACTCACGCCCTGACCATACTAAATAAAGACAAAACAAATGAAATAAAGGTCAGAACGTGACAGTACCCCCCCCCCCCAAAGGTGCGGACTCCGGCCGCAAAACCTTGACATATAGGGAAGGGTCTGGGTGGGCGTCTGTCCGCGGTGGCGGCTCTGGCGCGGGACGTGGACCCCACTTCACCATTGTCTTAGTCCGCCTTATAGTCCGCCTCCGTGGCTTTCTAACCATGGCCACCCCTCTCAATGACCCCACCGGACAGAGGGGCAGCTCGGGACAGAGGGACAGCTTGGGACAGAGGGGCAGCTCGGGACAGAGGGGCGGAAGCTCGGGACAGAGGGGCGGAAGCTCGGGACAGAGGGGCGGAAGCTAGGGACAGAGGGGCGGAGGCTCGGAACAGAGGGGCAGGGGCTCTGGCGCCTCTGGGCTGAGGGGTTCTGGCGCCTCTGGGCTGAGGTGCTCTGGCGCCTCTGGGCCGAGGGGCTCTGGCGCCTCTGGGCCGAGGGGCTCTGGCGCCTCTGGGCCGAGGGGCTCTGGCGCATCTGGGCTGAGGGGCTCCGGCAGCAGCGCCGGACAGGCGGGAGACCCCGGCAGCAGCGCCCGACAGGCGGGAGACCCCGGCAGCAGCGCCGGGCAGGCGGGGGACCCCGGCAGCAGCGCCGGGCAGGCGGGAGACTCCGGCAGCAGCGCCGGGCAGGCGGGAGACTCCGGCAGCAGCGCCGGGCAGGCGGGAGACTCCGGCAGCAGCGCCGGGCAGGCGGGACCACCTGTAGGGAGGAAACAGAGAGACAGCCTGGTGCATGGGGCTGCCACCGGCACCACCAGGCTGGGGAGACCCTCAGGAGGCTTGGTGTTAGGAGGAGGCACCTGAAGGACCGGGCTGTGGGGGAGCACTGGAGCTCTGGTGCACAGCCTTGGCAACACTTTCCCAGGCTGGACAACCACTCTAGCCCGGACCCTCCAGAGTGCAGGCACAGGTTGAACCGGGCTGTGGGTATGCACGGGAGATCTAGTGCTTACTACGCGCACCTCTCCCTGAGGCTCCATTCCCACATTTGCCCGGCACGAGCGGAGCGCAGGCATAAGACACACTGCACCCTCTCAGCACCCCGGAGACACAGTACGCAGAGCCGGAGCAGGATACCCTGGACCAAAACTGCGCACCGGCGACCAGACACGTTGAGCAGGCACCATACGTCCTGGCTCGATGCCCACACTCGCTTGGCACGTTCGGGGGGCTGCCCTATAGCGCACCGGGCTATGGGCACGTACTGGCGACACCGTGCGCTTAATCGCATAACACGGTGCCTGACCAGTAATGCGCTGCTTATAATAAGCACGAGGAGTGAGCTCAGGTCTGCTACCTGGCTTAGTACCACACCTCGTCTGCCCCCCCTAAAAATTTTTTGGGGGGCTCTCTCGTACCTGTCGCACTGCCGTGCTGCCTCCTCATATCGCCGCCTCCTCTCTCCGGCTGCCTCTGCTCTCCTCGCTGCCTCCAGCTGTTCCCATGGAAGGTGATCCTTTCCCGCTTGGATCTCCTCCCATGTGTAGCAACCCTTGCCATCCAATACATCGTCCCATGTCCATTCCTCATTGCGCCACTGTTGCTGTTGCCACTGCTGTCGTCGCTGTCCCTTCTCCTGCTGCTGCTCTTGCTGCAGCTGCTGTTTACCACGCCGCTTGGTCCTGTTGTGGTGGGTGATTCTGTAAGGGATTTCTTCCATTGACGGAGAGGCGGACCAAAGCGCAGCGTGGTTATTTTGATTCATGTTTTAATAAATCATTTCACATGAGCAAACCTACAAAAACAAGAAATGTGAAAACCCCATGTTTAAAGGAACCACCAGCTCTCATATGCTTTCATGTTCTGTGCAAGGAACTTAAACGTTAGCTTTTTTACATGGCACATATTGCACTTTTACTTTCTTTTCCAACACTTTGCTTTTGCATTATTTAAACCAAATTGAACATGTTTCATTATTTATTTGAGGCTATTTATTTGACACTTAAAATAAGTGTTCATTCAGTATTGTTGTAATTGTCATTATTGCAAATACATTTTTAAAAATTTTTAATTTTTTTTTTAAATCGGCCGATTAATTGGTATCGGCTTTTTTTAAAGTCCTCCAATAATCGGCATCGGTTTAAAAAAAATCATAATCGGTCAACCTCTATTATGGACCATTAAATGAAGTGGGTTTAGAAACGTTTTGCTCATTCACTTTGTGTGAGGAATCTTGTCTGATAGAGTACCAGGAACCCAACAGCATTGCTTTTCTTTTCAGTCAATTGGCTAAAAGCAGAGAGGTCATAAAAACATTTGACTAAGATAACGCTATGAGCACGGTACTGTAGTAGTATACACAGCAGTTTACCAAGGACCTTGTGGAGAACCCTAAGTAATCCTAATCAAATTTAACATTTGTGTGCTAGTAAGGCAACCCTCTCTCTCTCTCTGTGTGATGTTTCTGAGATTGTGGAAGAGAGAGGAGAACACTAAAGGGATACTTTACCTCATTGAAGCATAGGGGATTATGCCATACATTGCCCCCTGTTATGTAATGGAGCAGTAATTGGCAAGCATCCTTATCTGTTCCTGCCAGTCTAAAAATACAGTTTGAAAACTCCAACAGAATGTGGCATTTATGTAACTGACGAAAGGACAGGGTATTGGATCACTAGCTATTTCTCTGCTCTGAGAAACAAGAGAAGTGACTGTGGGTGTATGCATGCTAGTTCCCAAGTCTTTTATATCTGGCAAGTTTGTGGTTTATGCAAGTTTGTTACACTCGAGTCTCACCTGTTCTTGCTACACGGTATGAAAAGCAATATGTTACATTTCTTCAAACCACATTCTTCAATATCCTCTAATGACTCTTATAGGTAATTGCATCGTCTCTGTGTTCAGGTAATTAGTTAGCAATCAACATGCTGTTTTGTTCTGTGGTGTGGTTATACTGCTGATGCTCCAGAGACTAAATCAACTCCACTGTAATTACAGCAGCGATATTGACTAAATGTTTTCCTTTATTAACATGCAGTTACAGTCGACTCTTAGAACTCAGTTTAAATGTGTCACTTCCACAAGGCTTTTCCTGGTCAAGGTTTCTGTCACTGTTCCAGCATCCTAATGAAAGCTTGGCAGAGGCACCCAGCTGTGTGTGTGTGTGTGTGGGTGTGTGTGTGCGTGTTTGTAGTGCGTTTGTGCGTGCGTGCGTGTGTGTGTGTGTGCATTTCTCTTTTTCAGAAAAAGCCCTAAATGGTACTGTACATTTGAACCTTGTTGATCCCTTTACAAGGAAGTGTACTACGCTTTCCCAGCAGCTAACAGGGGAACTATTGACCGATTGACCCCTGAACCAAGGTCATCAGGGACAAATCAAATGTTTTCCACCATATGCATGGCTAGATAATGGGCCATGTGGACAGAGGTGTGTCAAGTGTGATGCTTATTTCATTACCTCACACTCACACTTGCTGTTTGTAGTAATGAAGTGCTTACTGACAGTTTAAATGCAGCCATTTAAAATTAGCAGCACATAACGCTAATCCTAAGGGCATCCGTCAGCCAAGATGAGCCCCAAAGCCCCTAAGCAGTTCACTGTAATCATACAACTCACTTAGATACTTTACACCAAGGGCCTAATGTTGTGACTAACCATTAATATCCCTGTGATGGGTTGAGCTATAAGTAAGATTTCCAATGTATGTATTACATAATGACACATTAACTTGAGCTTTATCCTTGGAGGACGGGTGTAACTGTGACTTTTCTGACAAACTACACAAGGTAAGCAACTTGAAAATGTGTTAGGACAGTGTTTGTGAGATTTATGTTAATTTGGCTGGATCTGGCAGAGAAGGCAGAAAGTCCAGGACAGAAAGAAACCCTCAATAGATCCCCCCCCCGTGCCAAAATTGTGAGGATGTGTGCACTTCTCCTGTCGTTCAGAACGATTGTAAAAGTCAATAACCTGTGTGTGACTACATATCTGTAACATGTGTTTAATGGTAATCTAACATATGTTACGGGTTATGTGACTTCAGCATTATCTTTACGTGACTTTATGACATTGTTCAGGTGATATGTAAGGTGGTATTTTTTTGTGATAAGCAAAATGCAAGCATGCATTTTCAATAGGTTTTTGTTTATAATTGAATTGCTAATTGCTAACATTTTACAATATTATCTCTGAAAACATGTAGAGAATGTACAGGTATAGCATCTTAATTTCAGCCAGTTTATTTACAGCAGTAAAATAACCCTGCAGAAACAGGACATTTGAATTATAAATAAGCAATTTGACACAACTGTGGGAAGAATTGGGGTCAACATGGGCCAGCATCCCTGTGTAATTCTTTCGACACCCTGTACAGTCCATGCCAGACGAATTTAGGCTGTTCTGTTCAGGTTCCTTGACATTTTCCACATTTTGTTAGGTTACAGCCTTATTCTAAATTTGATCAAATATTTTTTCCCCCTCATCAATCTACACACAATACCCCATAATAACAAAGGAAAAACTGTTTTTTGAAAGTTGTAGAAATTTGATCAAAATTAAAAATGGAATTATAACATTTACATAAGTATTCAGACCCTATACTCAGTACTTTGTTGAAGCACCTTTGGCAGCGATTACAGCCTTGAGTCTTCTTGGCTATGACGCGAGAAGCCAGAGGTGTGGACTTGAGTCACATGACTTGGACTCACTGGAATTGTGATACAGTGAATTATAAGTGAAATAATCTGTCTGTAAACAATTGTTGGAAAAATTACTTGTGTCATGCACAAAGTAGATGTCCTCACCGACTTGCCAAAACTATAGTTTGTTAACAAGAAATTTGTGGAGTGGTTGAAAAACAAGTTTTAATGACTCAAACCTAAGTGCATGTAAACCTCCGACTTCAACTGTATTTCTTAACTCCATTCTTTTACTTTAGATTTGTGTGTATTGTTGTGAATTGTTAGATATTACTGCACTGTAGGAGCTAGGAACACAAGCATTTTGCTACAACCGCAATAACATCTTCTAAATATGTGTATGTGACCAATACAATTTGATTTGATTTGACCTATTAACTTTATGTCCTGAATACAAAGTGTTACGTTTGGGGCAAATCCAACACAACACGTCACTGAGTACCATCATATTTACAAGCTGCATCATTTTGTGGGTATGCTTGTGGGTATGCATTTTTTTGATGAAAAGAAATGGAATAGAGCTAAGCACAGGCAAAATCATAGAGGAAAATCTGGTTCAGTCTTCTTTCCAACAGTCACTGTGAGACAAATTCACAATAACGATAACCGAAAACACAAGGCCAAATATACACTGGAGGTGCTTACCAAGACAACATTGATTGTTTCTGAGTGGCCTAGTTACAGTTTTTATTAAATTGGCTTGAAAATTGCAAGACTGGAAAATGACTGTCTAGCTATTGTCAACAACCAATTTGACAGAGCTTGAATATTAAAAAATAATAATAATGTGCAAATATTTTACAATCCAGGTCTGCAAAGCTCTCAGATACTTACCCAGACAGACTCACAGCTGAAATCACTGCCAAAGGGGATTCTAACATGTATCGACTCGGGGTTGAATGCTTATGTAGTCAAGATATATTAGTGCTTAATCTTTCACATTTTCATTTGAAAAATGATAGAACATTTCTTCCACTTTGACATTACAGAGTATTTTGTGTAGATCGTTGGCAAAAAAATTACAAGTAAATCAATTTGAATACCACCTTGTAACACAATAAAATGTGGGAAAAGTACATACTTTCTGAAGACACTGTAAACAGAAAGAGGGTCGGGTAAAAAAGTAAACAAAGGGTAAAACAGTAAACAAAGGGTAAAACAGTAAACAAAGGGTAAAACAGTAAACAATGGGTAAAACAGTAAACAATGGGTAAAACAGTAAACAAAGGGTAAAACAGTAAACAAAGGGTAAAACAGTAAACAATGGGTAAAACAGTAAACAAAGGGTAAAACAGAAAACAAAGAGTAAAACAGTAAACAATAGGTAAAACAGTAAACAATGGGTAAAACAGTAAACAAAGGGTAAAACAGTAAACAAAGGGTAAAACAGTAAACAATGGGTAAAACAGTAAACAATGGGTAAAACAGTAAACAATGGGTAAAACAATAAACAATGGGTAAAACAGTAAACAATGGGTAAAACAGTAAACAATAGGTAAAACAGTAAACAATGGGTAAAACAGTAAACAAAGGGTAAAACAGTAAAACAAAGGGTAAAACAGTAAACAATGGGTAAAACAGTAAACAATGGGTAAAACAGTAAACAATGGGTAAAACAATAAACAATGGGTAAAACAGTAAACAATGGGTAAAACAGTAAACAATGGGTAAAACAGTAAACAATGGTTAAAACAGTAAACAATGGGTAAAACAGTAAACAAAGGGTAAAACAGTAAACAATGGGTAAAACTGTAGATTGTGTTTGTATTACAAACTTTGTGGTATGAGAAGTAGTGTATGATCAACAACATTGTGGACACTGAGCCAGTAGTTAAACCCAAAATGAACAATCCTGACTGTCACCATTTACACACTGCTCATAGCTCTCTTTTTTTCATGCTATCACTGAATTTCAGAAACAAAAAATACCCTTTCTCTCCATCCATGATATCATCCTCTCTGCTACTGTGGAGTGATTTTCACTCTTCTCTTACCGTCTTACAGCAGGTTCTGCACCCCTGTTGTTATACTTGTCAGCCGGAGCTCAGTGGAGCGTTTGAATTATTCAGGCTGCCAGCAGCATCTCTCCTCTACATGGGCCCAGTTCACAGCCAGAGAGGCGGGGCTGCTGCTGCAACACTCTAGCCTTGTTCAGGCCTCTGGCTGCGATAGCAGAGTTTAAAACGTAATTAATATCCTTTGAAAAACAGTAAGATCATGCATCTATCACATTATCACATTAATCAACTACAGGTTTGGCACTTGTTCAATGGTAGTTTTAATGTTTATTTTTCTTACGGTGCTGTAATAAACTTAATCTTGCCCTGCTTGGCTACTTGACTGTTTCAAAAGCACAAACAGACTTACAACTTACTGTCATTGTGGCAGATTTCCAGATATCAAACCAGGCTTAGTGTCTTCCCCTTTGGAAGGTGTGTTTGTTTATACAGCCTCCATGGCGAGACGAGAGGAGAAGCGTTCCACCTTGTTAAACAGAACACCAGTTCATCTCAGCCATGAGCTCTACCTCTTACTACTGAGCTGGCCGTGATCCTCCTAGACTACTACTTCAAGGTCTCAGAGCGTGACATCATAGATGAAACGTTGTAGTGCACACCACTAACTAGCTAACCATTTCTTTCCGGTTACACCGGCAACCTTGAGAAGAAAAAGTTGTCAATGTTAAGGAAATGCAACAAAGCAATGGAAGGTCATTCATACCTGTGTTTCATTGGAAATCAATACTGTCCCTCTCATTAATGTACTCATACCTGTGTGTTGATGACAGGCGAAAAGAAAAGATACAGAAAGGGTTTTCTCAACATGCCAGACAAATGGAAATTGTAAAAAAAACTGTGGAATTAAAAACATATTCATGTTTTGTGTAATTGTACTATAGTAGATCGATACATTTTGTCAGATAACTTGCTAATTCAAAACATGGGTGAAAACTGATCATAAAGGGTTGGTTGCCATTACAGCATACATAAATCATCAGAGAGAATGATATGAGCCCTCTTATTTTGCGTAATGATGATGACATAGAATGATATGGTTCCTGTGAAAGGTCAATGTCCGTTTAGGAATTAGCTGGAGAATGGACTCCATAGTTAACTGGATGTGTCCACTGACTCACTCACTCACTCACTCACTCACTCACTCACTCACTCACTCACTCACTCACTCACTCACTCACAGACAGACGGACAACCACCAGTTCTTTGACCCTGCTATGCTAGAAATTGCCATTACAGATGGTGGAAATCCTCCCATCCAAAAGTTGTCAGACTTGACAAGTCGAGGCCAGAGCACAGAGCTTTCCTCTTGCCTCATTATTATCATATTTTTGTGTCTATCAGCCTCTTTTGACCTATTCATGACACCCAACTTGCAGGTAACAACTCTGACATTAAAGAGATGCTAAAGACATGTTGTATACTTTTACACTAGTAGTTTTGAAAGTAGTACTCAAGAGCCAAAAATGGTCACAATTCAGTACAACGTCGCATATGTGTATCGTGTTGTTGTCCACGAGCCAGTGTGCACAAAGAGAGTAAAAACAACTCTGGTGTGCATGCAGTGTTCATGTGCTTGGGACCACCCCGTTACCTCATTGGATAATACTGGGCCGACTTGATTCCACCTCCCATGTTAACCTTGCAATCTCATTGGACATGATTCCACCTGCCCATCAACATTGTCCATCATGTTCGGTTGTAGGCTACTGATCGTCTGGGCTACCACACTTTGTTGCATGTTCGGATCAGACTATGACAAAATAAAATAAAATCTTAATTTCATAGGATGACACATACAGTATAGCTTAATAATAATAATAATTTATTCAAATGTATTATTTTATTATGTTAGATGCCACAACCACCAGAGAACTTCTGACCACAAACATCCTAAAAATAATTTCATAATTGGAATACCTAAGTTTATCAAGACAACAAGGAGTAAAAAAACATTACAGTTAGGTATAAGTGGGTGAAAAATGTTTGCTGCTGTAGAATACATTCACACAGTTGTGTGTGTGTGGCGAACAGGGTTTCTATGAAAGTATGTTGAAAGTAATGTGAAATATAGTCTCCAAATTCAACAAGAAATACAATTTTGACCAAGATGGTTTTGATCTGGTTGATCTAGTAATTTATTTTCAGCTGAAATTCCATCTGTAGACAAAGATTGTTTATTTTTTTGCCAGCACTAGAAGTATTTTCATTACTCTTTCATTACTATCAGTGAAATGCATTGAAAGGGAGAAATGAAACTAACCAAGTAATGAGGTCTTGTAGATATTATATCTGTCAATTTGTAATGCTTCTATTTTCTGATGCATTCATAAAAATGTTTGTATTTGATTTACTCTCACTCTCATTTAGTTGGTTGTTGCATAGGCTTGTGTCTGCTTTTGGTTATATTTGTTGCTGTTTCCAAGCAGAGCACACACCTCTAAATGAAGGAACACTAAATCTTGTAAGAATTTAATGTTAGGAGTTTGTGGCTTTATATGTTAGAATATAACTATGGTTTATAATGCATGTGACTATACACTGAGTCCAAAACGGGAGGTTTCAAAAATAACATGGTCGTTTTCAGTCTTCTGTATTAACTTTTTAGGGATAGGGGGCAGTATTCGGAAGTTTGGATGACTGAGGGGCCCAAAGTAAACTGCCCGTGACTCAGGCCCAGAAGCTAGCATATGCATATGCATGGTACTATTAGATGGAAAACACTCTACAGTTTCTAAAACTGTTAAAATAATGTCTGTGAGTATAACATAACTGATTTGGCAGGCGAAACCCCAAGGACAATCCATCCAGGAATCATTTTTTGAGGTCATTCGACATTCCAATGCTTTTCTATGGGAAAGCCTAATTATTAGGACCCAGATTACAGTTCCTATGGCTTCCACTAGATGTCAACAGTCTTTAGAAATTGTTTGATGTTTTTTTTAAATGAAGAAGTATTCGTATTCTTTCTAAGTATCACTCAGAAGGACTCTAGTATTTTGGTGCGCGTGAATGACTACGCGCTCCTCGTTGTTTCTCTCCGGTATTGAAAGCAGTTTATTCCGTCTTAAATTTTATAGATTATTTACATATTAGGGTACCTGAGGTTGGATTATAAATGTTGTTTGAAATGTTTGGACCAGGTTTACAGGTTACTTTTTGAATTTCTTTGTAGGCATGTTGGGTGAGTTGGATCAGGTGTATTTCTGAATCAAACGCGCCAAATTAACAGACTTTTCGTTTATTTACATATTAGGATACCTGAGGATTGATTAGGAACGTTGTTTGACATGTTTGGACCAAGTTTATTGGTAACGTTTGGGATTAATTTCGTATGCATTTTGAATGAGAGGAAACAGGTGGATTATTGAATGAAGCACGCCAAATCAACATACTTTTTGGGGATATAAAGAAGGACTTAATAATGTATAGCAACCCCAAGTGTAAAATAGTAAATAACGGCTACAAGGGTGTCCGCTGTCACCATATCTATTCGTTATGGCCATCGAAATGCTCGCTATTAAAATCAGATCCAATAACAACAGAGGACTAGAAATCCATGTATGCCGATGACTCAAGTTATATGTTAAGTCCGCAAGCTAGATCCCTGCAAAGATCTAGATAACTTTTCTGTGATCTCTGGACTAAAACCTATTTATGATAAGTGTACAATATTACATATTGGATCCTTAAAAAATACAACTTTACATTACCTTGCAGCTTACCTATAAAATGGGCTGATGGTGAAGTAGATATACTCGGTATTCATATCACAAAATATATAAATAAGCTCTCCACAATGAATTTCAATAGAAAACTTGGAGAGGCAACCATGGAGAGGTAAATACCTGTCTATTTATGGAAAAATTGCCCTGATTAAGTCCTTAGTCATATCTCCGTTTACTCACTTACTTATGGCGCTGCCTACTCCTGATGATTTGTTTTTCAAATCATATGAGCAAAAATATTTTGCTTTATCTGGGACACTAAACCAGACAAAATAAAAACGAGTCAATCTATATAATGAATATGAATTGGGTGGGTTGAGATTATTAAATATAAAAGCACTAAACATCTCTATAAAACCTTCACTCATTCAAAAGTTTTATTTGAATCCTAAATGGTTCTCATGTAGATTAATAAGAAAAGCTCATCCATTGTTTACAAATTGCCTTTTGCATTTGTTCAGATTGCCATGTCTCATTTTCGATTAATTGAAAATGATACTTTTTTTCAAAGTATCTGTCTTTTTCAAACAAGCATTGTAGAGCTGGCTACAATTTCAATTTCATCCCCCTGAAAAGATAGAACAAATATTATGGCTGAACTCAAATGTGCTGGTTGATAAAATACCTGTATTAATGGGAAAGATGTTTGGAAATGGTATTTTGTTCATAGATTATATTGTAAATTGTAATGGTAGAGTTATGTCCTTCATGGAGTTATCAGAATTGTACGGGAAGGTCTGCTCAATACAAGAGTACAACCAATTGATTACAGCATTGCCCCAAAAATGGAGGAGGTGGGTGGCCGCGGGAGGAGGTAGGGAACTGGTCTGTCTGCCCAATATAAAGGATAAAAACTGGCGGAGGAATAAAAATAGCATAAATAGGAAAGTATACCAGTTTCATTTGAGGACCAGGATGTTGACAACTGTGCCGTAGAGATTGCAAAATAACTGGGAAGAGATTTATGATGTACTGATTTCATGGTACAGGGTGTATGAGTTGATATATAAAACAACGCAAGATTCAAGACTTTGTGCTTTTCAGCTAAAATTATTATATAGAATTCTTGCCACCAACAAAATGTTGAATATTTGGGGCATAAAATTATCGAAGCTCTGCAGATTTTGTTGTGAGGATACAGAATCAGTAGACCAGTTATTTTGGTATTGCCCTCAGGTGGCCTGTTTCTGGTCTCAGGTTCAGGAATAGCTGAAAATGCATAGTATTGATCTAAAATTGACCCTAGAAATATTACTGTTAGGAGATCTGGAGAGACCGGGTCAGTCAATTACTAATATACTAATGCTCTTAGTAAAAGTCTATCTTCAACACACAATCTGTAGATTCTATTCGATTAGATAGATTGAAATTGTACGTTAAACATAATAGCATCGTTGAAATATATGTGTTGCGTAGAAAAACGAAGTGGGTGGCCAACAGAGATAGATGGGATGGGCTGAGGGTGACCAGCAGAGATAGATGGGATGGGCTGAGGGTGACCAGCAGAGATAGATGGGATGGGCTGAGGGTGACCAGCAGAGATAGATGGGATGGGCTGAGGGTGACCAGCAGAGATAGATGGGATGGGCTGAGGGTGACCAGCAGAGATAGATGGGATGGGCTGAGGGTGACCAGCAGAGATAGATGGGATGGGCTGAGGGTGGCCAGCAGAGATAGATGGGATGGGCTGAGGGTGGCCAGCAGAGATAGATGGGATGGGCTGAGGGTGACCAGCAGAGATAGATGGGATGGGCTGAGGGTGGCCAGCAGAGATAGATGGGATGGGCTGAGGGTGGCCAGCAGAGATAGATGGGATGGGTTGAGGGTGACCAGCAGAGATAGATGGGATGGGCTGAGGGTGAACAGCAGAGATAGATGGGATGGGCTGAAGGAAGCTGAGGGTTGGCATGTGGAATTGGAGACAAGTGGGAGTGGAGTTGCTGTGTGAGTGAGAGAATGATGGTCAAAAGATAAAGGAAAAAAAGTCTAAATAAAACATAATAAAAGTACATTTGAATGACACTAAGTGGCAGTGTTTTTACAACTCATGCCGGTTTGCCTGAGGCTGACGCCGTGAAGGTGTTTGTACACATGCATATACACACACTCTCATTAAAATACAAGAAATACAAGAACACACACATTCATGTAATAGTGCCAGACATGCACACACTAACATATAAAGTAGGCATTGCTGTTATGATTTCAGTTGTCCTTGATGTCCTTTGTTTTAAATGTATGTATTTAAAAAAAAAATTGCATTGTTGTTTGCTGTTTTCTTCTGTATTTTCCTTTTTTCTCTTTAGTTCATTCTCTTGGTTGTTGGTGTATTGGGGGGTTCTTGGTGGTGGGGAATGGAATTAATTTAATTTTTTATTTATTTTCTTCCGGGGGGGGCTGTGGGAGGGGTTGAATGGTTGAGGGACAGCTATTGGGGAACTGTGGGGGGGGGGATCTTGGAGGGTTAGTCCAGGTTGTGTGTGTGTGTGTGTGTGTGTGTGTGTGTGTGTGTGTGTGTGTGTGTGTGTGT
Organism: Oncorhynchus masou masou; assembly: GCF_036934945.1. Lineage (NCBI taxonomy): Eukaryota > Metazoa > Chordata > Actinopteri > Salmoniformes > Salmonidae > Oncorhynchus > Oncorhynchus masou. The sequence goes on from NC_088232.1 coordinate 27,594,521, forward strand.
GTGTGTGTGTGTGTGTGTGTGTGTGTGTGTGTATTTGCTGCATTTGCTTGTTTTGGCTTTCAAATCATGTATGACACTTGTATTTAGTGAATGTTTAATATTACGATTTCTGTCATTTGAATTTGGCACTCTGCAATTTCACCAGATGTTGTCGAGGTGGGTCGTTTCAGGGCACATCTAGCCCAAAGAGGTCTTTGCAGTTTGGGTCAAAATTCAGATCACGTCTCAGCTTTGCAATGTATACCTTGGCAAGTCTCTCTATAAATTGATTTGAGTGATAAAAAGAACACATTATGCAACGAAGATATTTGGACCAGTGCAGTCAAAAACCTGATTTTCCTGTGGTTTTATATACAGTTGAAGTCAGATATTTACATACACTTAGGTTGGATTCATTAAAACTAGTTTTTCAAACACTCCACAAATTTCTTGTTAATTAACAAACGATAGTTTTGGCAAGTCGGTTAGGACATCTACTTTGTGCATGACACAAGTAATTTTTCCAACAATGTTTACAGACAGATTATTTCACTTATAATTCACTGTATCACCATTCCAGTGGGACAGAAGTTTACATACACTAAGTTGACTGTGCTTGTAAACAGCTTGGAAAATTCCAGAAAATGATGTCATGGCTTTAGAAGCTTTTGATAAGCTAATTGACATAATTTGAGTCAATTGGAGGTGTAGCTGTGGATGTATTTCAAGGCCTACCTTCAAACTCAGTGTCTCTTTGCTTGACATCATGGGAAAATCAAAAGAAATCAGCCAAGACCTCAGGAAAAATTGTAGACCTCCACAAGTCTGGTTCATCCTTGGGAGCAATTTTCAAATGCCTGATGGTACCACGTTCATGTGTACAAATAATAGTATAAACACCATGGGACCACACAGCTGTCATACTGCTCAGGAAGGAGACACATTCTTTCTCCTAGAGATGAATGTACTTTGGTGCAAAAAGTGCTAATCAATCTCAGAACAACAGCAAAGGACCATGTGAAGATGCTGGAGGAAACAGGTACAAAAGTGTCCATATCCACAGTAAAACGAGTCCTATATCGACATAACATGAAAGGCCGCTCAGCAAGGAAGAAGCCACTGCTCTTAAACCGTCATAAAAAAAGCCAGACTACGATTTGCAACTGCACATGGGGACAAAATTGCCCTCTATTTTGATGAAACAAAAATAGAACTGTTTGGCCATAATGATCAAACAGTTCTGTCTGGAGTTATGTTTGGAGGAAAACTGGAGAGGCTTGAAAGCCGAAGAACACCATCCCAACCGTGAAGCATGGGTGTGGCAGCATCATGTTTTTGGGTTGCGTTGCTGCAGGAAGGACTGGTGCACTTCACAAAATAGGTAGGAAGATTATGTAGATATATTGAAGCAACATCTCAAGACATGAGTCAGGAAGTTAAAGCCTGGTCGCAAATGGGTCTTCCAAATGGACAATGACCCCAAGTATACTTCCAAAGTTGTGGAAAAATGGCTTAAGGACAACAAAGTCAAGGTAGTGGAGTGGCCATTACAAAGTCCTGACTTCAAATCTATCGAAAATGTGTGGGTTGCACTGAAAAAGTGTATGCAAGCAAGGAGGCCTACAAACCTGACTCAGTTACACCAGCTCTGTCAGGAGGAATGGGCCAAAATTCACCCAATTATTTTGTGGGAAGCTTGTGGAAGGCTCCCTGAATTGTTTGACCCAAGTTAAACAATTTAAAGGCTCTGCTACCAAATACTAATTGAGTGTATGTAAACTTCTGACCCACTGGGAATGTGATGAAAGAAATAAAAGCTGAATAAATCATTCTCTCTACTATTATTCTGACATTTCACATTCTTAAAATAAAGTGGTGATCCTAACCGACCTAAGACAGATACTTTTTTACTAGGATTAAATGTCAGAAAGTTTAAATGTATTTGGCTAAGGTGTATGTACATTTCAGACTTCAACTGTATATATATTTTTCTTTTTTTCTTCCTGTGAATAATAAGAGAGTTCCAAACCAACAGCTAGTTTTCAGTTTTCCCCTCCCCACGCAGACCACTCCCAGACATCACTAGCAAAATTCTTGCTTGAGAAATTGCTCTTGCTATGAAGCTATTTTGGTTTATTTTTGACCATTTTGATTGAAAACAATCACAGTAAGGTATGCAATTGTTACCCAGAGTATCAGTTTGCTTTGATGTCTTTACGACTGTTCATACTTACCTTTACCATGTGTTTTCAATTGCTTGTTTCTCAGAGCAATTTAGTTGATGTCGTTTGAATTCTGTATGGCTACATAACCCAATCTGACTGAGGTCATGGAACATTGTATAAAATAAAAAATAGTTCGAAAATTATTGCCTTTCTTGCACTAACACTTGCACTTGTCTTCAATTTTACTAGCACTGACTTTGTTGATAGCTGCTTTATTGTAGAAAAGTTGTACGTACCATAACTGTGATATGTGGTCTTCTTACCAAGCTACCTTAAGATGGAGGCACTAACTGTAAGTCGCTCTGGATAAAAGCGTCTTCTAAATTACTAAAATGTATATTACCTGTGCTAATTGGTTTGTCAGCTAGCTAACCTTTGTTGTGTTAAGGCTTGTTTTTAACTTTACCTCAGCTCTTCATTGTATCTCAAGCCATCGACAGACAGTGATATCCCCTCAACTAAACAGAGGTTGACTGCCTCATAGTCAGGGGCATTCAGGCAAGAGAATGAGCAAGCCCTTGCCACAAAAGGCCAGCCCTGATTAGCTTGCGATCTGCACCAGTTGAGCTGATATCAGTGGCATTATTACCATATAAATGAGATAAGGGCTTCTGTAATTGCTGGTGCAAATTAAAGTCAAATAGCCATGCATTGGAGAAAGTTGTCCCTCAGGAAAGAGACGCTGGTTTCTTGAATTTTCTCGGATAAGATTCCTTTGTGCCCTTGTGTTTAGCAGGTTTTAGATCCCTGAGGATTGTTATATTAAGCTTCCCAGCTTGACAAGGAGCTACTAATGAAATAGAATATACACATATAATAAACAACTTGCCTATACTATAGGTCACATGAGGTGTTTTAAAACTGGCATTAGTTGCCATATTATTATAATACTGTACAGTATCTTTATTACAAATAAATGTCCTACTGAAATATATGTACATCATGGACATATAAAGTTACTAGCAGCACCTTGCCCTTGCGGGCGATAAATCAAGTCAGTAATCTAATTACTAATTTGATTCAATGCAATTCCTCCCTCCTAGGAAATGTATCTGTTTAACTTTTGGGACTCTGGATATGCCACTATCATTCTCAGCCCCAGAGAAAAAAAACTGCCATATGTTAGGATAATGGCTATTGCTTTCTTTTGAAAAATAATATCTAAAATCTGGGGAAAGTACTGGGAAAATGACCCGGGAAAAAAAATCAGAAAATACTGGGGAATATAAAGGGGCGAGTGGCTTGTAAAATTGTAGGAGATCCCGCCACAATTTTGCAACAGTGATATAATAATATAGATTTGCTCCTAAAGGTTGAAGTTAACGGTCTTGTCAGTCCTTACATAACATAAAATATGGTTTTATTACAAGAGCTAATGAACATACTGTATATAAACAGCCTTCCATGTTTAGCCTAAAGTTGATCCCCTCACATTTTATGATCTTACACAGTAGTTAAGAGTTTTATTTTTGCTGTTGTATAACCTAATAGTGTTTGGAGCTGAGAGAGAGGGGGAGACTGGGGAATAACATTTATTAGCTGATGGGATGACCCACCTGGGATAAAAGGATGCGTGACATTTCAGCTGTGGGGTAATGCAATTACCCTGGGTGTCAGCGGCAATAGAGCAGGCCTCCCCTCGCTGTCGTTTTATTCCTCCACAGAAACAGCCTTTGATTTGTACATGGCAAGGATGACATGGAGACACTTTGTTTACGATGAGGGCCTTTATATACCACTTGAATCGCATTATAAACATCATTGGCCAGTTTCCAGGACCCTGATTATGCCTAGATTCTCAATTGAGCATGCTTTTTAGTCCTACGGGAGGCTTAATCTTGGTCCAGTAAACCGGCCCCATATTTAGGACTATATGATTAGTTAGGATTGTCAGGGTGATCCGCTAATATTTTTTACTACAATAGTGAACAACACAAAAAGAATGAGATCAATCTCGTGATGGTGTCTGTTCCAAGTTACCCCTATAGGGTTTAGTGGCCAGAGAACAATAACAATTGTATGTGACCCTGACCTCGGGAGGTGAGGTGGACTACAGGAAAAGGAGGACCGAGCATGCCCCCACTCTCATCAATGGGGCTGTAGTGGAGCAGGCAGCACCATCAAGAGCATTTTGACTCGTTGCATCACTGCCTGGTATTGCAACTGCTCTGCCTCTGACCGCAATGCTCTATAGAGGGTTGTGCGTACGGCCCAGTACATCACTGGGGCCAAGCTTCCTGCCATCCAGGAACTCTATACCAGGTGGTGTCAGAGGAAGGCCCTAAAAATTGTCAAAGACTCCAGCCACCGTAGTCATAGACTGTTCTCTCTGCTACCACACGGCAAGTGGTACCAGAGCCCCAAGTCTAGGTCCAAGAGGCCATACTAATGGCATACATGCCATACGTTTAACCATAGTATGTCCAATCGAAACCGTAGCCCAAGATTACTCTATATTAGAATACTCTATACTGCAGCCTTGAAAGGCAGGCATCAACATGGCCGAACGAGAGGCCGCCAGTGGTTTTAAAAAATCGCTTTCTACGGGTAAAAACCTTTTTTCTATGAATACAAATCACTTTCTGCGTGTGAGAACTTTTTGTATTTTTTGGGTCAAAATCCCTGCCAAACGTCAGGTGACCTAAACATTCCAAATATGGAGTTGCAGGTTTGCCATATCTGTCATGTTTGCGCATATCTCTCCTTATGTGAGAATCTTTATGGCAGTCATTTTACTTAAGGCCCATGGAAATGACCTACATATCTGCAGTTATAAAAAAATTGTAACACAATATATCGATTTACAGATACAAATCAAAAGGTTTTGTTTGTGGATAGTTATTTACATTTGTGGAAAGTGATTTACATTTGTGACTCACAACCTGGTTTCAGTCTTATGTAGCAAACTTTGAATTTCTGTATTTTTACACTGGATAAAAGTTGAGACTCAGAGCTACAAAATGGTATATCATGCACTGCATTTGAGAAAACAATGGGGAAGTAATTCTGCCTTGCAAGTTGATCAACTTGTAAACTCACTTTTGAGAAAACCGTCTTTCAATGTTTTGGTACTACTATTGGAGAGCCATTCTTTGTCTACACCCATTTAGCATTGTTCACACCCTCTTAAGCCTTAACCCTACCCATCTCTTTAAGGGTTGATCCGAGCATTCTGTACTAACTTGCCAACTACTTCCAGACATCTAAGAGAGAGAACAGATCACTGAACATTACCCGCCCTAGCAAAACTGGTTAGGCTGTTATGTTATCCATAGCGTTGGTGACTGCAACTGTGCTGTAAGATTGTCCGTTCATAAATTTAAAGCGTTTCACGTTCAGAGAGCACACTGAATGCCCTGGCCAATAAGTAGGGTTGACCTGAAAGCTCTGACCTCTCAACGACAGTCAAGCACCCAAGCTAACTGGCTAACATTGGCTAGCTACTTCCAGACACATAATGAGAGAACACCCCACTCTGATCATTTTACTCACCCTAGTGGAGATGGTTAGGCTGTTTTCATGTTATCCAGAGCGTTGGTGACTAACTGGGCTGCTGGCAACAATTGAATTATGCTTTGTTGCCAACGTTTACTGACACCGGACATACCCAACGGATGTTGAGTGTTCCTAAATGTATCAGTTATTCTGCGTTCTGGCACACTAAGATGAGAGTCTTTTGTTAATAAATGTAGCTAGATAGCTAGCTAGGTAAACAATTAATCCCAACGCATTATGTAACATTAGTTAACAAAGTCAGACAGTCAACGTTAGCTAGCTAGATAACAGTACACTTTAACTTGAAATGAAAATACTTTGTCAAAATTAGAAATAAGTAATATCTGAAAATGTAGCTAGCTATCTTACCTGTGGTCTGAAATCGAAGTATATAGCCAGAGCAAATTTGCAAAGTCAGACAGTCAACGTTAGCTAGCTAGATAACAGTACACGTTAACTTGAAATGAAAATACTTTGTCAAAATTAGAAATAAGTAATATCTGAAAATGTAACTAGCTATCTTACCTGTGGTCTGAAATCATAGTATATAGCCAGAGCAAATTTACCAGTGAGTTCATCTATCAACATTTGCAGTGACCTTCTATTGAAATGCATAGTGGAATCTTTTGTTAGACATGTAGCTAGCTAGCTAAACAATAGACCATAATCACAACTCATGACATTACTACCCTGCATTAATCTGCAGGTAGCTAACCAACCATGTTCTATGGCTGTAACTAGTCAACCAAATGTGTCTGAGATACAAAGAATTATATCATATAACGTTAGCTAGCGACCCAGGCAGCTAACGTTAAATAACTAACATTACTCTTAAAATGAAACAGATTTATGTCAAATTAGAAGTGTGTAATATCTGAAAATGTAGCTAGCTAGACTATCTTACCCGTCCGTATACATCATGGTTGGACGCGTCTCCTGTCTGATGCCATGCATGGTTGCCTTTATGAAGATGTAATCCTGACTGGTGTTTTCTACATTTCCTTAGCTATTGTACTCGAATTCCACTGATTTCAAAACTCGGTCCAACAGAAAGTGGAGTGCATACACATAATGTTAGCTAGCGAGCCAACCAGCTAACGTTAGCTAGTTAACAATACACTTTACAATACAACTTGACATTAGATTTCTGCAGTTTTACTACGCAATTTACAATACAACTTGACATTAGGTTTCTGCAGTTTTACTACGCAATACTTTTTTTTAAAGCCGCATTCGACACGATTACCTAAACATACTGACCAGCTCCAATAGACAGACGCGTGCTATATGGCAGACCATTCCAAACTGGTCTCTTGGCATGTCCAGCCCACTCATTATCTCAGCCAATCATGGCCAGCGGGAAGGTTGCTCACATTTTCTGTGGCTAAACCAACTAGGCTCGTAATTAAAAATGTTATTTGTATTTACAGATGGCATACAAGTTTGATATTAAGGCATACATTTTGATTTAAAAAAAAAATTACGTTCAAACGGCTCTACTATTAAATCGTGACTTGCAACATACGCCTAGTTTCCTGAATAGGGTCACATTTGTGGAATGTGATTTATATTTTTGGATTGGTACTTATTTGTACAGATCATGATACACGTTACCAAAATGCATGCTGTGTGTTTACAATACATTTGGAATGATATTGATCCCATACACCTCCTCCTGACTGAAGATTGGAGCAGGGAATCATGGAGTGGGTTATATTGGCTATGGTCTCTGCAGCTGTATTGTCATTGCCCCTAGGTGGGACTTTTACACATGAACACAATAGCTGGAAACTCGCGTAGGAGATAGAATGGGTGCACAGAGTGAGCAGCTCGATGTTGGGCTCATGTAATGTAATGTTATTACACCACCGGTTATTAATGTACATACATACACCACCTATTCTCCCTTTTCCTGACTCCTTAGTTCTGTCTGCTTGAAACACATTGAAGCCATCAAGGGGTATGTCCTGGTTGGAGAACTGCTTATCCAGCCAGGTTTCACAGAGAGCGATAACACAGGCTTCCCTGAATACAGTCCTTTTGCTTAACTTCTTTGATATAGGGGGCGCTCTTTTAATTTTTGGATAAAAAAACGTTCCCGTTTTAAACAAGATATTTTGTCACGAAAAGATGCTCGACTATGCATATAATTGACAGCTTTGGAAAGAAAACACTCTGACATTTCCAAAACTGCAAAGATATTATCTGTGAGTGCCACAGAACTGATGCTACAGGCAAAACCAAGATGAAATTTCAAATGGCCCAGATTCTGAAGGCGCTGTGTTCCAATGTCTCCTTATATGGCTGTGAATGCGCCAGGAATGAGCCTACACTTTCTGTCATTTCCCCCAAGGTGTCTGTAGCATTGTGACGTATTTGTAGGCATATTATTGGAAGATTGACCATAAGAGACTACATTTACCAGGTGCCTGCTTGGTGTCCTCTGTCGAAATTATTGCGTAATCTCCAGCTGCGTGCATTTTTCCATTTTCTTCAGAGGAGAAACACAACTGCCACGAATGATTTATCATCGAATAGATATGTGAAAAACACCTTGAGGATTGATTCTAAACAACGTTTGCCATGTTTCTGTCGATATTATGGAGTTAATTTGGAAAAAAGTTTGGCGTTGTAATGACTGAATTTTCGGGGGGTTTTCTTAGCCAAACGTGATGAACAAAACAGAGCGATTTCTCCTACACAAATAATCTTTTTGGAAAAACTGAACATTTGCTATCTAACTGAGAGTCTCCTCATTGAAAACATCCGAAGTTCTTCAAAGGTAAATTATTTTATTTATGCTTTTCTTGTTTTTGTGAAAATGTTGCCTGCTGAATGCTAGGCTAATGCTATGCTAGCTATCAATACCTCTTACACAAATGCTTGTGTAGCGATGGTTGAAAAGCATATTTTGAAAATCTGAGATGACAGTGTTGTTAACAAAAGGCTAAGCTTGTGAGTGAATATATTTCTTTCATTTCATTTGCGATTTTCATGAATATTTAACGTTGCGTTATGCTAATGAGCTTGAGGCTATGATTACGCTCCCGGATACGGGATTGCTCGAAGCTAGAGGTTAAAGTTCATCCATCTTATTCCACAGTGATTACATATTTAAGAAGATTTTTGAGGTTAGAGGTGATCTGTGTGGACGCCTCCTTAGCCTAGCTCTTACCCCGCCACGACTTCCTCTTTTCCAGGGCTTGCGTAGAATCTTGTTCAGAATGAGAGATACAGATTGCGGTGGCTCCAGAAGTCGAGAGCACTCCGAGACTCAGGGGAGCAGGGAAAGGAGTCAGTCCAGGGAGTATATTATCTCACTGCGCTGCGCTTTGTAAATGGTGCTGGAACAGCGATTCTCGGTCCACAACAGGATCACCATAAACAAAGGCGGTAGTATTCCATATCAATTACAGATAATTATGAACGAACCGCAGGTCATCATCCACTGACCTTTTCCTTTTAATGAAGTAACAATTAAAACATGTTATCACAGAGGTCAAAAGGCTACATTTCAATTAAGTTATGTCATAATGGCCCCCTTTCCCAGAATGGCGCTCTCTTAAGGTCACGACAGCCTTGAGTGGAATGCTACTCAGGTTATTGTGGTTGACCTTTCGATGTCTACCGCTTCATGGGCCAACACATTTTATAAAGATTTGAGAATTGATTGCATGTTAGATCGCATAATCCAATTTTCGCCATAATTTGGTATTATTTATTTAACTAACTTTGTCTACCATTGACCATGTCTAGTTTTCTGTCTCAATGAAATCAAATCAAATCAAATTGTATTTGTCACATACACATGGTTAGCAGATGTTAATGCGAGTGTAGCGAAAGGCTTGTGCTTCTAGTTCCAACAATGCAGTAATAACCAACAAGTAATCTAACCTAACATTTTCAAAACAACTACCTTATACACACAAGTGTAAAGGGATGAAGAATTTGGACATAAAAATATATGAATGAGTGATGGTACAGAACGGCATAGGCAAGATGCAGTAGATGGTATCGAGTACAGTATATACATATGAGATGAGAAATGTAAGGTATGTAAACATAAAAGTGGCATTGTTTAAAGTGGCTAGTGATACATGTATAACATAAAGATGGCAAGATGCAGTAGATGGTATAGAGTACATGATATACATATGAGATGAGTAATGTAGGGTATGTAAACATTATATTAAGTGGCATTGTTTGAAGGGGTTAGTGATACATTTTTACATTACATTTTCCATTATTAAAGTGGCTGGAGTTGAGTCAGTATGTTGGCAGCAGCCACTCAATGTTAGTGGTGGCTGTTTAACAGTCTGATGGCCTTGAGATAGAAGCTGTTTTGCAGTCTCTCTGTCCCTGCTTGGATGCACCTGTACTGACCTCGCCTTCTGGATGATAGCAGGGTGAAGAGGCAGTGGCTCGGGTGGTTGTTGTCCTTGATGATCTATATGGCCTTCCTGTGATATTGGTTGGTGTAGGTGTCCTGGAGGGCAGGTAGTTTGCCCCCGGTGATGCGTTGTGCAGACCTCACTACTCTCTGGAGAGCCTTACAGTTGTGGGCAGAGCAGTTGCCGTACCAGGCGTTGATACAGCCCGACAGGATGCTCTCGATTGTGCATTTGTAAAAGTTTGTGAGTGCTTTTGGTGACGAGGAACTTAAAACTTACTACTCTCTCCACTACTGTCCCGTCGATGTGGATAGGGGGGTGCTCCCTTTGCTGTTTCCTGAATTCCACGATCATCTCCTTTGTTTTGTTGACATTGAGTGTGAGGTTATTTTCCAGACACCACACTCCGAGGGCCCTCACCTCTTCCCTGTAGACCGTCTCGTCGTTGTTGGTAATCAATCCTACCACTGTTGTGTCGTCTGCAAACTTGATGATTGAGTTGGGAGCGTGCATGGCCACGCAGTCGTGGGTGAACAGGGAGTACAGGAGAGGGCTCAGAATGCACCCTTGTGGGGCCCCAGTGTTGAGGACCAGCGGGGAGGAGATGTTGTTACCTACCCTCACCACCTGGGGGCGGCCCATCAGGAAGTCCAGTACCCAGTTGCACAGGGCGGGGTCGAGACCCAGGGTCTCGAGCTTAATGACGAGTTTGGAGGGTACTATGGTGTTAAATGCTGAGCTGCAGTTAAATGCTGAGCTGTATTCCTCTTGTCCAGATGGGATTTGGCAGTGTGCAGTGTGGTTGCGATTGCGTCGTCTGTGGACCTATTGGGGCGGTAAGCAAATTGGAGTGGGTTTAGGGTGTCAGGTAGGGTGGAGGTGATATGGTCCTTGACTAGTCTCTCAAAGCACTTCATGATGACGGAGGTGAGTGCTACGAGGCGGTAGTCGTTTAGCTCAGTTACCTTAGCTTTCTTGGGAACAGGAACAATGGTGGCCCTCTTGAAGCATCTGGGGACAGCAGACTGGGATAAGGATTTATTGAATATGTCCGTAAACACACCAGCCAGCTGGTCTGCGCATGCTCCGAGGACTCGGCCGGGACGTTTAAATGTTTTAGTCATGTCGGCTGCACTGAAGGAGAGTCCGCAGGTTTTGGTAGTGGGCCATGTTAGTGGCACTGTATTGTCCTCAAAGCGAGCAAAGATGTTATTTAGTCTGTCTGGGAGCAAGACATCCTGGTCCCCGACAGGGCTGGTTTTCTTTTTGTAATCCGTGATTGACTGTAGACCCTGCTGCCATCAATCCACGGTTTCTGGTTTGGGAATGTTTTAATAGTTGCTGTGGGTATGACATTGCCGATGCACTTTCTAATGAACTCGCTCACCAAATCAGCGTATTCGTCAATGTTGTTGGACGCAATGCGGAACATATCCCAATCCACGTGATCGAAGCAGACTTGAAGCGTGGAATCAGATTGGTCAGACCAGCGTTGAACAGACCTGAGCGTGGGAGCTTCCTGTTTTAGTCTCTGTCTATAGGCTGGGAGCAACAAAATGGAGTCGTGGTCAGCTTTTCCGAAAGGAGGGCGAGGGAGGGCTTTATATGCGTGGCGGAAGTTAGAATAACAGTGATCCAGGGTTTTACCAGCCCTGGTTGCACAATCGATCTGCTCTTTCTTACTAGAAAGATATTTGTTTCTGTCAGCGCGATGCGTGAAGAAAGCAGCTGGCTGTACCGACTCCGATAGCGTGTCTCGAGTGAGCCATGTTTCCGTGAAGCAAAGAATGTTACAGTCTCTGATGTCTCTCTGGAATGCTACCCTTGCTCGAATTTCATCAACCTTGTTGTCAAGAGACTGGACTTTGGCAAATAGTACGCTAGGGAGTGGTGCGTGAAGTGCCCGTCTCCGGAGCCTGACCAGAAGACCGCTTCGTCTGCCCCTTTTAAGGCGATGTTGTTTAGGTTCGCCGGCTGGGATCCGATCCATTGTCCTGGGTGGTGGGCAAAACACAGGATCCGTTTCTGGAAAGTTGTATTCCTGGTCGTAATGATGGTGAGTTGACATTGCTCTTATATTCAGTAGTTCCTCCCGACTGTATGTATTGAAACCTAAGATTACCTGGGGTACCAATGTAAGAAATAACATGTAAAAAAAACGAAATACTGCATAGTTTCCTAGGAACGCGAAGCAAGACGGCCATCTCTGTCGGTGCCTCACACTGCACATAAACATGTAATAATGATAGAGAGAAAGAGAGAGAGGAGAAAGAGCAAGAATATCTACTCCTTGCTATAACTTGACTTGACTGATTTCATTCTCGACAGGGACCTCTCATTAATCTTTTATATCTTGCCTGTAGTTATCAATACAACAAAAAAATACTGTCTGTCAGAGTCTCTTCCTTGCATCGAACAAAAAGACAGGTGCTTTCATCTTTAGAGCAGGTGAAAGAAAAATCTGACTTACTTTACCTACTTACTTTTTCCTCCTTCTTATGAAGTTCTCTAATATTTAACAATCTACTCAGAAAAAGACACAAGCTTGTGTCGACTTCCGCCGAAGTCGGCTACACTCCTTGTTCGGGCGGCGTTTGGCGATCGACGTCACCGGCTTTCTAGCCATCGCCACTCCATTTTTCCTATTTCCATTTGTTTTGTCTTGTTCCATACACACCTGGTTTTCATTCCCTAATCACACTGAATGTATTTAGTCCTCTGTTCCCCTCCATGTCTTTGTGTGAAATTGTTTTATGTTATGTGGGTATTGTCACGCGCCAGACTTTTGTCTATGTTCCTTGTTTTAGGCACGTTTATGTACTTATGTGCTTTCGTTTGGACCGGAATAAAAAGTGTGCCTGTTAACTACACTCTGCTCTCCTGCACCTGACTTCGCCTCCGGTACACACCAGTAACAAAGCTTGTGATCTGATAGTTTCTTCAAAACAAGCTAAAATGATGGCTAAGTAGGTCTACCTTTTAATTTGGAACTGTTGATCCTACGAAAATGCTGTAATATTGTACTAAACAGTTTATCAAAGTAGATGACAGACTGTAATGAAAGTCATCGTAGAGATACATGTTCTTCCAACTTTTACCTAACTTTATAGTAGTTCTAACACGTACTGTATCTAAAGATGAAGCACATGTTTTACCTGTCAAAAGGGACCATTACTCCTCATTAGAATTCAGCTAAATAAGTTACATTTTTCTGCCTAAATTCCTCAGTGTACTGTCACAGTGAATCCCTGTGGCGGGGCGTTACTGGTGGCCTGTGTCAGCCTAATTACAGGCTGTCAGATAGCGGGCTGAAGCCTGCAGTATTGCACAAGCATTAGCGTAAGGAATGGTCCCCTAAAAACTTAATAGGATTCACACCTCTTTCAGAAAACACTTGAGTCATCATACATACAACCTCCAGGATGAGAGGATGCAGATAAGTGATCCGTTCGTGAATCATTTGCAAACAGTTTCTCTTTTACAGTATGCTGTAAACGTAAACAGCCGCTAAGACACTAAGACTGTGCCAGTGGGACCAGATGTACTGATCTGCTTGGCGGTCTTTGTCCATGCACAGTACGCACACATAGTCTCTTTCCCCATAACACTTCCTTCTTATTAACAGGAGTTGGTATAGGGCATTCCTGTTGTATGGAGCTTATGCAACTCTTATTATGATGTTGGCACCCTGCTGGTTCAGCTGGGTTCCTCCTTACATCCAGAGCATGGACCAGATGAGGTCCACAGTGATTCCCTGGGCTGAGCTGGCCTTGGTCTGACCTTGGAGTTTGGGTCTAACTTTCACTCACATTTGCCCACAGTATATGGGACATATGGATGGACACACATGGTATGGAATATGGAGTGAGGTAGCCCAGCTGAGGATGTCCATATGACTAAAGACAGTTACCTTCTTTCACCCATGCCAAAACTATCAAGAGTTGTTTATAAGTAGCTTATAGCATAGTAGTTAACTAGTATTCATCTTAGTTACCAAGAGGATCATTCCTGATAAATAAAAGATCTGGGCCTTTTGCCGCCATGTCTGCCTGTGAGTGTCAGAGAACTAATAAATATTTAAGGACTGCCGCTCGCTACCATGGGGAACGGCTATGTTCGTCACGCAATAACAACATCTTGTTTACATATTCTCAGTTTATAGTCTTAGACAAAAGTTTAATTTCTTTGTCATTATTTCTGCTCCTAGAGGTCTGGAATAAGTGGGCCACTGAGGATTTGGGTCCCTAATTGAAATAGTGTAATATCGCCTCTCTCTTCCTGAATCCGAGGACCACTCTGGAACACACCAGGGAACTGGCGTTTGTTTCATCATACATAATGAAACTTCTCTACACAGTCTGAGCTGAGACCAGTTGCCTGAATCAATTGAACATTAAAACAAAGACATAAGGAAAGGAAAAGTTACTTACGGGTGAACTGTTTCAGTATAGTTAAGGCCCTGCTACGCTACAGCCATTGGGCATCCAGCATTGCCATCAGCCATTGAGGGAATGTTTCCTTTGAAATCAATGCGAGCAGCTATACTGATGTTGTGCCTGCGTTGCGTCATGTTCAAGCTCAAGAATGACTGAGGTTCAATTTTCGATGGCTAACGAGTACGTTCATTCTATCTTGCAAATTAAACTAATGAGAAATACATTTGATTTTGGTTGCATTTGGTCTCGACTGTGCACCAAAGGTGATTTATGAAGTCAAGAAGCTACAGTATGTACTATGGACTATGTTCACAATGTAAACAAAAGTGACTTGTGTAATTAGAGGATCATTTAGTACATCTACTAGCAACAATTTAATGAGTACTCTTGAAAATCTGGACCAAAGCCTGTTGTACTTACAAATAATCGATGAATATGGTACAGTACAGCAGGGGGAAATAGAATAAAGACCTCTTCCCTGCTGCTACTGCCCGCTCTCAAAACAACACGCTCTGTGTAGCAGGCAGAACATCAAATTGAGTCGATGCTGATGGCGAGACAGCACGACTCATATAGTGGAGACCTTTAGGACACTAGGTGGAGCCATGTGGTGATTTGATTGCCTCTCAATCTGTTAGAAAAAGTGCTCAGATTCGTCTAAGACACATGACACTGATTTGTTGATTTGGCTCTGGAAATGGTGATCCAGAGTAAAATCATGACTAATACTGGTATCATCTTGGCATATCACGAGTTGACATTTTCCAACAATGAAAATCAAACATATATTTTTGACACTTAAAGCTAGAATCCTGAATTGCTACATACATTGTTGGATTTATAAATTAATGATATACAGTATATCCATTGATTATTGAAGAAAATGACTGATAAATGCCTCATGAGCTTAGTTCAACTGTCGTACCCAAAATATAAGTTTGTTTTACTACAATGTTTGTGATCAATGTAAATGTAAACAAACACTGTTTAGCCTCAGAACATTATTAAAACTATAATTTTGAGATAATGTATGGTCAATCGTTGCATCCATAACTCTGTCTATAATTTGAGAGTGGTTACATTTCTCCAGGCCCAACCCTCAGCTTTTTACCAAAACAAAGATGGGCTATACACTTTGATATTGTTTCAATTAAGGATTTTAGCTTTAAGCGGGTATGCTATTAAATGCTGACTCCATAATAAGCACCTGTCTCTTTTCTCCCTAAACATCAAAGCTGTTTCCCTTTCACATGTTTGCCACAGGGATATTAAGCTAGTGAGTTCCACACAGCTTTTTATAAAGCAATTTTCAATAAAGTCAGCATTGTTCTGGAGCATGGCACACCATCTGCCTGAGCATCAAAATAAAATGAAAAGGGGTATTTAAGTACAACCTGCTCAGGATTGATTGACATTGGTAAAAATGGCAAATGAGACCCCAAAAAATTACACATAAGAGGACCCTCACACCCTCGTGACAATAACTGTTCTTTTTTGGAGGAAGGAAAAAAGACAAAGCTAATTAAAGTGATGTATTACTTTGCCTGTCTTTCTTTTTATACATTTCAAAAAAACGGATGACATATAGTGGCTGTAATAGTTACCAAATTGTATATCTTCTTCTGCTTCTATTTCTGTCTTTCAGCATATCGGATGAAAGGGTGGAGGAGAGGACTGAGAACCTCAATTTACTGCAACTGAATGTAAAGAAACTGTCATCTGGAATCATAGCCCTAGAATCTACTCTTCAGTAGCGAGTTTAAATGGGTAAGTGAGGAGTTACTGCTTTGCCCTATTAGGTTTGTGATGCTTCCTGTGTTAAATGCGTTTGTATATTTTATAGCCCAACGCCGCCCCCAATTAGTATCATGTTGCTAAGTGCCCTTGTATCCAGTCAAGCAGCCCTGAGCCTGTTTGTGGCTCACTCTGGGCAACAGTTACACACTCTGTCTGAAAACAAAGCACTGAGGCCTCGTGGAGGATGCTAACTGTTGCATATTGTCTGACATTTACATAACTTATTCAAGCTCTCTTGGAGAGAGGGAAAGAGTAGTTGTCACGGTTTTCTATAGGTGAAAGAGAGTCTGGCGGATCCATGCAGACTGGCAGCTCTGGCAGCTGCATGCAGACTGACAGCTCTGGCAGGTCCTTGCAGACTGGCAGCTCCTTGCAGACTGACAACTCCTTGCAGACTGGCAGCTCTGGCTGCTCCATGCAGACTGGTAGCTCTGGCTGCTCCATGCAGACTGGCAGCTCTGGCTGCTCCATGCAGACTGGCAGCTCTGGCCAGGAGGGAGACTCCGGCAGCGCTGTAGAGGAGGAAGGCTCTGGCAGCGCTAAACAGGCGGGAGACTCCGGCAGCGCAGGAGAGGAGGAAGGCTCTGGCAGCACTGGAGAGGCGAGGCGCACTGTAGGCCTGATGCGTGGCGCTGGCACTGGTGGTACTGGGCCGAGGACACGCACAGGAAGCCTGGTGCAGGGAGCTGCCACCGGAGGGCTGGTGCGTGGAGGTGGTACAGGGTAGACCGGACCATGCAGGCGCGCTGGAGCTCTTGAGCACCGAGCCTGCCCAACCTTACCTGGTTGAATACTCCCGGTCTCTCTGCCAGTGCGGCGAGGTGGAATAGCGCAAGGCTGGTGCCATGTAAGCCGGCCCAAGGAGACACACTGGGGACCAGATGCGTAGAGCCGGCTTCATGGCATTTGGCTCGACGCTCACTCTAGCCCGGCTGATACGCGGAGCTGGAATGTACTGTTGTGGTGGGTGATTCTGTCACGGTTTTCTGTAGGTGAAAGAGAGTCGGACCAAAATCCTGATACCGTATATGGACGGGCACAGTGCTATGGGTGACTCTTCCAATAGAATGGCCATCCAGTGCCCTTGCATCCATGGGGACAGAGAGAGGTTGAGTGGGAATACCCAATTCAGAAACCATGGTAGCATCCATAAAACTTTCATCAGCCCCAGTCAATGAGCACTCAGAGAGACTTAGATTGGTCTCCCCACAGCAAAAACACAAACAAAGGTGTAAGGTTGATGGGAATTAAGGAATTCCCAGTCTGTTTAGCATCAGTGAGACTATAAAGCTCCACCTCATCGATTCACCCCTTGTTCCTGTGGTTTTGGGGTTCTGTTTAGCAGACTGTTTAGCAGATAGGGCAGTTAGCTATATAATGTCATGCCTCACCACAGTACAGACAACAGTTAGAACTCAACCTTCGTGAGCGTTCGCTAACCAATAACCGAGCTCTTCCTGGTTGCATTGGCTCAGGAGTATCCCAACTCACCCGTCGTAGATGATCCACGAGTGGGCTCGGGTGGCTTCGGATCCTCTCGGATAAACTGCCTTTGGAAACTTCCGGATTCTTTAGAAGGTGAGCCAGCCCTAGCGAATAAACAAGTGTGCCCAAGGCCAGACCTCTTCTCACTCCAGCGTTCTCTTAGACGTCAAGACAAATATGCACAGACACCCCCCCCCCCATGAGATACTCTACTGCAGGCGAGCAAAAATCTAGGGTCTGTGCATATTTGTAAACAGCAGCTGGTGCACGAAATCTAAGGAAGTCTCTAGATTTTGCTCGCCTGAAGTAGAGTATCTCATGATAAGCTGTTGACCACACTATTTGCCAAGAAAATTTTCATCTCTATTTTTCATGGCTGATTTCCCACTCGCCGTTCGCAGATCCTTACGAGGCACCCATGCTCTGTGTCCTCTGTACCTGCGTCTCTTTCTCTTGCCAATGATGTGGATTTTGGCCATGTCTGTGCGTCCTGCTTGCTGAATAAAAAATCTTTGTCTATTCCGAGGTGAGTGATCGCTGTCCTGATTTCTAGAAGCTCTTTTTTTGACGTAAGATATGGTGACAGAAACATTATGTACAAAATAAGTTACATATAGCGCGAACCCTGATCTGGCGGACTCGCTAAACACATATGCTTTGTAAATGATGGCCGGATGTTGGAGTGTGCCCCTGGCTATCGGTAAATAAAAAATAAAAAATGGTGCGTAATATAAGACATTTGACATTTATTTGAATTTACTGTAATTTTAATTTCACCTTTATTTTACCAGGTAGGCCAGTTGAGAACAAGATCTCATTTACAACTGCGACCTGGCCAAGATAAAGCATGAAATGATATATTCTTGTATTTTTTATATGTATATTTTAGAAATTATATTTACTTTCGATCCTCATGTATATTTAAAACCAAATACTTTTAGACTTTTACTCAAGTAATGTTTTCTGGGTGACTCACTTTTACTTGAGTCATTTTCTATTATGGTATCTTTACTTGTACTCAAGTATGAGAATTTAGTACCCTTTTCACTACTGTGCTTTTCCACTGAGACTCACTCACCTGTCTGTCCCTTGTGTGAACTGTAGAACACAAAGCAGTTGCATGTGTCTGCAGCACAACGGGACCTTGCAATAGCCTGAAAAGCTGTGAGTACGTATTTCCCTTCATTGAGCATTTTAGCGGAAGTGGAAAGGGGCATTGCAGTCAGCTTTGAAATGTGGAGAGGCTACGGTGTTACAATGACTGCACTAGTTTCATTGTGCTGAGTGTAATACAGTATGGCCTTGTCGTTAAGATATGTGACAGCTATATTGAATATCGTAGGTGTTCACCATGAGATGTTAGAAAACAAATGACATTTTCAGAAACAGTAAAACATTTTATAAATACTTATGAATACATTGGTAGGAGGACTAATGAGTCGCCTTTTTATTTGGTTTCTTTCAGTACTTGTGTTAAGACCCAACTTTAGCCTTCTGATGCATCATTCAGAGAACATAGACATAGTGTAGACGATCATCTCAGCAACGCATACTCATCCATATTGAAATGACAGGACCTTACTCACTAGAAACTCTAACACACCAGCTGCTTTACTGACGTCAAACACAAACCCTTTGCTCAATTCCTGCGGAGTCACATGTGAAAACTGAAAAATACACCAGAGATAAGACAACTTTGTGACATACAGTACCTGAAAGTGAACAGCAAAAGCATGGGTCTAATAGGAGGCCTCGGAACTTTCACATTGCGAAAAAGAAACATTGGCATCTAGTTCAGATGGAGTTCAAAGTTAAGTGGGCTTTAAGTGTGGTTGTCTCTAGCTCTGGAAGAAGAGACTGTCATGGCTGCCATTAATCCTCATTAGGGAGGAACATGACAGGACCATATGTGTGTCCCTAAGCTGGAGAGGAGCCTTCCTTCAAGAGACCCAGCCCAGCCGGCTGCTCTCAGTCGCATGCTCCTGTCACTAATTAAGATGCCAAGGCAACGAAAAGGAAGATTTGAAATTCCAAGGATTTTCCCCTTGAAAGATGGATGGGTTATGATCACAGCAGTGGTGAACCGTGACTATAGGATTATAGGATCTAAGCCTTCAGAGATACCAAAAATCATTGTATCAAAATAACAGCACCAATGTGCCCAAAATTATATATTCTGTAGTCGAACCATTCTACTTCTAGTGAAGGAGGAGCAATGCTTTTTGATGACATTATGACTGAATCAAACAGGCATTAGCTGCGCTTTGGGCTGCCGAAAACAACCGAGACAGAACAGGCATTGACAAAACATGCGACACCACCCTTTGCCTTGATGACAACTGTGTACACTCTTGGCATTCTCTCAACTAGCTTCACCAGGAATGCTTTTCCAACCGTCTTGAAGGAGTTCCCACATATGCTGGGCACTTGTTGGCTGCTTTTCCTTCACTCTGCAGTCCAACTCATCCAAACCATCTCAATTGGGTTGAGGTCAGGTGTTTGTGGAGGCCAGGTCATCTGATGCAGTACTCCATCGCTCTCTTTCTTGTTAAAATAGCCCTTACACAGCCTGGAAGTGTGTTGGGTCATTGTCCTGTTGAAAAACAAATGATAGTCTTACTAAGGGCAAACCATATGGGAAGGTGTATCGCTGCAGAATACTGTGGTAGCCATGCTTGTTAAGTGTGCCTTGAATTCTAAATAAATCACTGACAGTGTCACCAGCAAAGCACTCCTACACCATCACACCTCTTCATCCATACTGTCATACATACATACCACCTGTCTAATGTCCATTGCTCGTGTTTTTTTGGCCCAAGCAAGTTTCTTCTTCTTCTTTGTGTCCTTTAGTAGTGGTTTCCTTGCAGCAATTCTACCTTGAAGGCCTGATTCATGCAGTCTCCTCTGAACAGTTGATGTTGAGATGTGTCTGTTACTTGAAGTGGCAACTAGATAGTTTTGCCATAAATGGACCTTGAAACATGGCTTGAAAAGGAGAATTAACAATTGGCAGCAGAGCAAGAACCTGGTCACCTGGACTAAAGTGACGAGGCTCAGGTCACCTATCAAATATTCCTTTCATCCTCCCCTGTGAAGATCACCAGCGGCGTACAGGCATCGCCCAAAATCACACACATAAAATAACAAGGACTGAGGTGGCTTAGGAGTCATCTTGGAGCACTGCTAGAAGCCCACGCACACTATGTCCGAACACTAGGTCATTTGGACTGAAACTTGTGCCCTCCTGTGAAACCTCCCTGGCGGCTAACAGTAACCATGGCAACCCATCCCCCCAATCCTTAGCTCTGCCCCACCTGCCCTGAATGACGGGTCGACACTGGTTACAGCCTTATTCTAAAATTGATTAAAACAAATGTTTTCCTCATCACTCTACACACAATACCCCATAATGACAAAGCGAAAACAGGTTTTAAGACCACTTTTTTTTAAATACTAAATTTTAGAATAAGGCTGTAGCGTAACAAAATGTGGAAAAAGTCATGGGGTCTGAATACTTTCCGAATGCACTGTATATGTTTGTGGCAGAGTGCAGGCATAATTCAATCAATTTCTCAATCAGCCCAATACTCTACAAATCTAATGTCAGGGGTTCTATACTGTTCTATATTCTAATGTACTTGCAATGTATTTAATCTCTTCAGTGCTGAGATTTAAATTAATCTGGAGAGATATTCTGTCTGTGGTTGTGGGACTTGCTCACTGGTAATTTATGAGTAAACTGTGTTCGAAAGTTAAGGGCAATACTTAAAGTCTGTACAATTATGTCAGAATTACTGCATTTATTCTGTTACTAATGATACTTCAATCCTGCAATCCTTATCAGAATGTTCTAGGTATCTACCGTTAGCCACTTTGTGGGTGCTATGGAATTTTAAAATCTTTCGACTGGAAATATTGATGAAGATGTGTAGTGACACTTTAATGTGGTCTTTGCCTGGATGCACATGAAGAGAAGTAGAGACATGTTTAGTTTGACCCACTAGAGTGTCTTTGTCCCTGGAGTGAATCTTTTGAGGTGTCCAAGCTCTAGCTCTCCTCCTACCTTTTGGCAAAACATCAAACCCAACTCGAAGCAGAAATAGAAATACTCCCCCCATATTAAAGAAACTAAAACACTAAAGGGGAACCCTGTTAAGGATACTAATGATGCCCAGAAGCCACTCTGAGTGAACAGTGTTTTACATCAGCATATACTGTATTTATGCAACATCTAACATGTTAATAGATGCTGGAGTGAAGCTTTTTTTCCATGTTATTTGTTAACTCAGGTATACAGTATATCTAAAACAGGATATTGTCTCTGAAGATGTCTTGAAGTTGGAGGATGCCTATCATCATCAACGATTGTCTCTCTATAAAACCTGACCTGACCTGATACCCTCCCAGGCTAATCTCAGGCTACCACTTACTTCAAAAGCCTGTCAGGCTGAGCACATGAAAGACTGTTTGCCGAGACCCCCTCGCCAGCCGACTGCAACATTCACAACAGCATTCATTTTTATCCTGGAAACATTTAAGGGAAAAATAGGGCAGGGCCCATCTGAGAGTCCTCGGGTCAGCACATACACTTAAAATGTTTTAATCTCATGGAAATGCATTCAAATGTATTCTCCTCACTGCAGGTTTCCACTGTAAGCAGCATACGCTGTATAATGACGGGCGGCTGTGGTGTAAACAATACTTCATCTCCAACGTCATCAATCAGATGAGACTTGGAAAAAAAACGAATTGAGCAACGGAACTTTGATGGTCATGCACTTCAAGCGGTAGCCAACTTTCAAAGAGTGTTGAGGAAGTTGTCTCCATTGCCTGTGGTATAGTTACAAGCCCAAGCATATATAATTGAAATTGTTCCCCAACTGTACACATCAACCACAGCAACAACAATAACATCTCCACCCTCAACGGATGGCGAGGGAAGTAATGCCTCATTACATTCATTAGTCTCAGTACCATCTAAAAACGTACGGGTATACATTCCTAAACAACAATAGAAAAAAACTGATGTTAATAACATAGCTTGCATGCTGAAATGGGTTCTGGTCCGTTTGTTTGTTTGTTTGTTTGGATGCATGGATGGCAGCACCAACGAGTCGTATTGCCTGAGAGTAGGAAGGGCAAATGTATAAGTAGTACAGTATTGCATAACTTAGAAAATATTTACAGTGTTATATGTCGGCATGACAGTATCCGATGAAGTGGATTTTTTCGGTCCCTTTCAATAGTGCTGCTAGATAACCGGATGGCGTTGTTTTGTGTAATTTTTCTCAATGCTTGACTCCACCTTCCCCTTGAAATTAGGTTGGTTCCATGATTGTGTTGTTGATGATGCTTCACTTTACAGTAGTCAACAACAGCAAAGTGTTGCCTTGACTGAATTTAAATTCAACAGATTAATGTGATTCACTTCAAACCGTTTATGATTACGGAAACATACGTGCTAGCACAAACCATTAAGGGCAGTACAGTGTTACGATGATTATTAAGATACAAACTATACCATCAAAGAGCTTTTCGTACTTAATATGGAGATCAAGCACTGGGTAAATTGAGAAAAACACTCAGTGCATAAATAAACCAAATAAAGCCATAAAAAGTAGGTATTTGATTTTGGTCAGACACTGGTTATAGAGTAGTTTTTTGAAGAGGGCTTGAAAGATAATTGTAGAATTGATTCAGCTAGAGATGATGTGGAACACATGCCTTTTTCCATATTTGGTCTATTGAGTAATAACAATGCACATTTCACCATCTGTCTCTACACACTCTACTTAGTTACAGGCTGCTAACCCTCAGGTCTGTTGATCTCTTTCCCCTGTATGTTCATTGGATTTACCTATTCACTTTTTATCATTGAACAAAGGCAGGTATTGTTTCCATAGGAAAAGCATGGTGAGTCAACCATTGAAATGCACACAGAGAAGGGGAACAAACATGTTGGTACATCTGTCTTGGATGCAAATGGATGCAAACCCCATCTGCCAAGTCCCTGACAAATGATCCATGTGGTGGAAGATATTAACATATTGAGCATAGGAAACATCTAGCAGTGTGATTACAGCAACACAATCCTAGACTGCTCAGGAGCTCCGGGAGTATTAAAAATGAAATAAGACATTTCCGAGTCTGTTCCCGGACTGCTCCGGTCCACTTATGGCAGATGATTTAGGTGGTTTAACAATGGTACTATACTTCACATTCTCTACTCTTCTCTTTTCTTTCTCTCTTTTTGTATTTCTCACCCAGGGATTAGAGGCCATGGGTTTGGCAAGATCTCAAGCCTATCCTCCAGATATCCATCCCATCAATACCTCAAGAAGGTTCTGTATCGACTTTAGCACCAGAGACTCGCTGTCTGTGTTTAGCCGGGGGATATTTGGAAAGTTTGGGGCTGCATGCGAGATGGAGTCATGGCAAACAGACCTCCAAACATGGTGAAGAAAAGCATTGACACCATTGAGCAAAGACTCTGCCTTTACAGTTCACAGCCACTGAAATACAACAAATTCTTTAAAAAAGTTCAACAGTGGACATGAAATAAAACCTCACTGATATAAACCATTTTAGAACATTTTAGAACATTATCATTTTTATTGTAATAGACACTAACTTCAGAATTCTTTTTTGAGATCTGAGAATATTAGTATTGGCATGAAATACAGCATCTCCCTGATGGCTGGTAAATGTGTTTTTTCAACACTGTCATTAGGTGCTCTATGAAAGGCAAAAAAGGAATCAACATGTATTGGATGCTAATAAAAAAGCCTGATATGTCAGTTTTGAAATGATAAACTTTTTTAATCCCCTGTACTTGACACAGTGCTGAGAATATATGCATGAGTGAATATGCATTATTAAAATAGCCCGTTGGAGCTGCTCTAACGCAATAAGCAGAGGGGTTCTCCATGTTAATCTACCAGGCATCCCCTAGTGCTGACTGTGCGTGTAGCAAAAGTTGAAGGGCTACATTTCAGGTCTTATTCCATAATCATGTGCAGCGCTTGCATATTTCATAGCTGGAAATGTACGGGGCTCCTAGTTCTCTCCTTGCTGTGATACTGTACCTGTTCTTGCCTTCCACAATGCCTTCCACAATCTGTCCCCACTAATGTCTCCTTCTATGGCTTACATATCTAGGTATCTTACACTGTAAGAGTGTGCCGGCTATTATCCTCAATTGAAAATGATGAATGCAGCAATAAAATATCACCATCAATGTCATATGTTCCTAATAGGTTATCTTTGTAATATAGGGTAGGTAGATTGATAGGTATAACTGATAATACAATGCTCATGTTGATGATAACATTAATAACATGTTAATGACATGTTAATAAACTGTTATAAAACCATGAAAAATGCTGAATATTAGATGAATTGTAACGTGCATTGTTGACTATATTTAACAAGTTGTCAAAGTTGTGATAGCTTATAGCAGTTAAATAGTGGTATTTAACTACTTTTTCACTGTAATTCTTACCAGTACCTTCCCAAACAGTGTTGAGTTTGAGAGCACAATTTCACAGCATTAAAATTCTAAACTTTGTTTCTGGACAGTTAGTTTTGCCCCAGGACAATGCCAATGCAGAGCTAATTGATGAGCAAATATCTTTATTCACCATCATTATATAATGAATCTCTAATATGTCCTGAAAGTTTTAAAACATCTCCTGCGGCGTTAGAAATGGGGGAGTTTAAATTCTCTCCACGTCTTCTCTCTCTCCCTCTCAGACAGAGCTTTTGAGAGTCTTGAAACTCACCGCCCTATCTACTATAAGTGTTTTCATCAGCAGATTTAAAGAATTCATTAAGGTCATTGGGTCACATTGACTGTCATATCCTGCTCTTGTAATTTTATGGAACCCCATTAGGAGTGTTTATCTATTTTCAACCACTTTCTCCTTGGTTAATGAGACTCTTACTGCTCTCAATGGAATAATCAAAAATGTGTACTCAGTTTCTCGTCTAGTATGTTAATATCTCCTGCATAAGTTACATGTCAGTACAGTACGTCAAAATGTCAAACGAGTTTAACATTGGCTGTCATAGGTGGACCAACAATAGGCTAGTGTTTCCCCAAATAAAGGTACAACTGTTTGTACTGTAAACCAGTGCTCCTATAGGTCTATCAGAGTAACTAAAGCAGATCAAGTGTCAGGTGGTGCATGCACGTACTTTCTTCTTCAAAATCCACTGCTTCTCTTTACATACACATTAAAGACTCAACACGGGCACAGTAAGTTATGACCAAAAAGAAGGTTAACATCACAATATGGATGCATCACAAACATGACACAATCCTCTCTCTCTCTCTCGCTCCCTCTCTCTCTCTCTTTCAATCTATATATTTCCCCCCTCCCTCCTTCACTCTCTCTCCCTCTCGCCCTTTCTCTCTCTATCTCTCTCTCTCCCTCCTCCCCTCAATCTAATCTTATTTCTCTGCCTCTTCTCTCTCTCCCACCTCCACCTCTCTCTCCACTTTCCCACCTCCACAGATAAGATGTTGAAGCATAACTATGCATTAAGGGTATTGGTGCTCAAGTCAATACATTGCATTCAAGGCAAAACAGTTGGTGATAGAGCTGCAATGGGTAAATTGGTGAAAGACTCAGACAGACAAACAGACAGATATATCCACTCACAGACAGAGAAGCAGACAGCCAGGCAGGCAGACAACCTTTAAACTCAACCCCTAAACTTAACCCTAGCTTCATGTCCACATCCCTGCTCAACCCTAGCCCTCCACATCTTGGCTAGACATAACCCTAACCTTAATACAATTAACAATTGCCCCCACTACATAATTGGCCCCTGCCACCAATACATGGCAGAAACCCTCACTTGAAGACTGACCTAGAGTTAATGTGCTTTTGAGTGACATCGGCAGAACGGTTCAACCAAGAGGTGGAGATGAAGTGAGGGTTAAAGTTAGGGGAAGTAGATGAAGGACCTCCTTGCCAAAATCGCAAAGTATCCCTTCAATGTGCTTTGAGTGACATCGACCGGATGGTTGAGGCTAGAAACAAAATTCATGCATGGGATTGATGCTCCTGATGAACACAAGCCTACTGTACATCTGACCATGTGAAATTCACTCTTCACAGTTAAAACTTGGTCCCACAGAGAACAAGGTCTTTCTTTCATTACTTACAGCCCTCACATAACCATGACGCTCCCATTGACTGTGTTCGATCTGGCTAACCCTCCTTGCACACAACCAATCATGACCTTATAGGGATGTCCTGTGTTGAGGTTCAGCTTCCTGTGGCAAAAGAAAATCTTAATTCATCCTCAACACAGTCCTTCGTTCTCTCCCTGCGGTAACACCAAAACACTGTCTCCCATCATCTGTAGAATGGTCAATTCTTAACGTAAAGACTTGAAACTCAGAGCATCGTTAAATGGCACCCCAGGAGGCCGTACATTACTTTTCGAAGGGTTAAAAATATTTTATATTCCCACATTTGACCTATTTGTTAGCGGGGAACCCAGTATATAACATTTGAAGTAAATCAACCCAAAAGCATTTTTTTTACCTCCATTTGACACAATGGTCTTGCAGTTCTATGAACTAAGAGACTTGTTATGAGTTCTTGAATGAATTCTGAAGAGGATATTGGTCTTTTTGTTATTGACTTGAGGGTGGAAGGGGTGCAAGAATGACAAGGGAGAGATAAGAGATTGAGGGGTGAAGGAGGCAGAGAGCGACATAAAAACATCATCCCCGTGACAATAATCTTTTCCCATTGACTGCAATGTAGAGAAAAACATCAACCCCATGACACTCATCCTTTCCCATTGACTGCAATGTATATAGAAAACGTTTCCTATGATATCATGTTGGGAGTAAACGTTACCTGTAGGGACAAGACAGGTCTAGGAGCCAGAGGGAAGCTGCAGTCAATAGAATGCAACTGGTGTGTTAGATTTAAGCTTTCCAGATTGTTTTAATGATAGACAAACTAAAATACCTTCAAAAATGTGTGTTTACTGAATATTAAGATGCTATGTTTGCCAGCCTTCAAAAGAGGTTGTAAATAATTAAGCATCATATGAATGTAAACGTTATCAAACATGATAAGAATTGCTAGTGATTTTGAAATCACTTAAATCACATGAACATTTGATTCATTTTAGCAGGCGCTCTTAACCAGTGACTCACAGTTAATACATCCATCTAGGTGAGATGTATCTAGGAGTATCTAGGTGAGACAACCACATATTAAATTTTTCCAAAATAAAAACCTCTAACTATAAGGAAAGTATCTTCTCAAAATATTCTTCGTGGAGGACATTAGAATAAGTAAAAAGGTTCATTAAAGGAAGCATGAAAACATTAGGGGATTTCCCAACATCACACCAAATAAGACATTATAGATTTCAAATTTCCCCACATTATCTTTATTGACTAAGATATTGGTTTACTGTCCTGTATGACTGTGAGTATCCTAACCAAGGATATAGGTTTTGACATGTTTTGAAAGACCATGACCACTAAAATGCTATGAACTCATATGAAAGTTCAAATGACTGAAAACTCAAAGTTGAACCCCCTTATGAACCACATATGTAGATGCATGTAGAGGTCAGTGATGGCTTGGAACCTTTTTTTTTTGTCTCTGTACAAAAAGGGGGATTGGGTCAGGGAGGGCGGGTTATGACATGAATAATACATGAGAGAATAAAAGTGAGGGTCTGGCTTCTTTCATCCACAGTACTGCAGCCCTTTTCATTTTTTGCTTACTTTGATTTAATACTGTCTTGTAAGCACACCTAAATGTTAATAATTCCAGTGCTTACAGCTGCATTTCTATAGCGTCCACCCTCCTTTTCTTGCAGATGCGGAGGCCTTGGACTATCAGTGTCTTCCCTTTCAAACGCCAATGTAGCAACTCTCTGATTCAGCAGCTTTGATAATCATCTGACCTCATCGGGTTTGGTCAGCTGGAATATTCCAAAATCCCAACTTTCACACCTACCTCTAACATGTGAAAGATATCATCCTCACATATCCAGTCAGGTAGGCCTACACTATGTGTAAAGTATACAAGTACCACTAAACATCTTTTAAGTCCCTTTTCAATCATCTGAAAATTCACACTGGAATAAAAAGCAGACCCCTGATATATTTTTTATTTTTAAGTTAAAGTGACCAACAATCGTTGGCCATTTCTTTTTTTAAGTCAAAAGCTTTGCATGTTATTTTCTCAGTACATCAAGAATTATCTTAACATCGAATGTATGTTCTTATCACACTGTGTCCATTCGATGAGCCAGCTACATCCTGGATTGAAGCCATCTTCTCCCGCTAATCAATACAGGGGCTCCTGCATGGAGCAGCGGTCCAAGGCACTGCATCTCAGTGTTAGAGGCGTCACTACAGACACTCTGGTTTGAATCCAGGCTGTGTCACAACTGGACGTGATTGGGAGTCCCATAGCGTGGCACACAATTGGCCCATCGTCGTCTGGGTTTAGCCTGACTTGCCTCGTCGGTTAAAAAAAGTACAGGCTAACAGAAAGAATTGACAGTAATAGTAGCATGGCTTGACATGAGATGGCACCCTCCATTCCTTATGCCCTCCGATGAAGACCACCCTGCTCACAACAACATTAGAACAACACAAAAAAACATCACGTTGAAAATGTGCCACAGTCTGCTAACAATGGATATTTTGAGACAATGTATAAGTGGTTAAACATAATCATCCAGGTTACATTGCCCATTATATTTATTTTGAATTATATGGAATTATCCATTCACCAGAACCTCCAGTTGAACACTACATGCTTTCACTCAGATGTACTTGTACTTGCCTATTCAACAAATTAAATTGTCAAGAGAAATCTCTGTTGGCTTACTTTCGTCTCTCAAGCCTCAAACCTTCATTAAACTGAAGCCAAACCCATTTCAATGGCCTCTCCTTTAGATACGTAGAAATTATGTAATGATTGTTATGTCCTGATATATTTCTCTCTCAAAACTTCTTTAGAACTTATTTTGTTCTTCAGAATTTTTAAACAATCTTTACAGCTGGAGAGCCTATATGTTTTCTAATCTTTTACACACATATTGTACCCTGAAACTCCTTGGCACATCTGTGTTTTATGTAACCCAGCTAAGTGCAGCCTGTAGCTGAAGGTTGTACCACTTCATCACACCTCTGCTTTGTGTTTCAGCTCTCTTGGCCAGCTGAGAGGATGGTTTAACATACAAAGATGTGAATGGGATTATGTAACTCGGTTGACAGGAATATAACCTACAGGAGTCCAGTCCCAGCTAGCACATGTTGTTCCTTGTAAGTTGTGGGTATGTTTATGGTTTCACGTTGTTGGTAGGAATGAAGCCATACATTTCCTGACCGGTAAAACAACGTTTAACGTTCAGGGAATGTTTATTTTTAGGTTGCAGGGAGGTTCTGAGAACATTTTACTCTGGTTCCTTGAAAGTTTTCCTGAGAGGTTTTATTAATGCTCTGAGAACAAAAAATGATAGGTTATTTGGAAGTTTTAGAATATTGTCTTTAAAACTTTCACTGAATGTTTAAAAATTACTTTTAATAACATTGCTATCTTATTTTGAGTTACCTTTTATGTAACTCCAACCACAAATAGGACACATGGAAATTAATTTTCTTAGGTATTAGTCATGCATTGCAAACACATGTATTTTTTTATTGTGAAAGGGCATCAGTGAGATTCATGTTATTCAAGTTTTCGTGTGTTTTTTTGGAACGTTTTCTTAACATTCTAGAACAATTTGAGAACATGGCATTAAATAGAACCATGAGGAATCCTGTAGGACACATTATGCTGAAGTATTGAAATGAACCCCAGTCAATATAGCAATTACATTTTACTACTGTTTGTTTGGAGCGAGAATGTGCTGTTCACGTTCTCTTAAAAGCCCATGGTAAATTGTGATTCTATCATATAAGGAATATCTATCAGATCAGTTGCCAGATTGTTGGACATATATTATTTAAGTGATAATGCCAAAGAATCCGGTGTTTGGATGATATATTGGCACGTGCCAATATATCATCCAAACGCTGGCTTAGAGGGCATTATCACTTTTATACAACGGGTTGCCAACATATTCAAATAATGATTGACATATTTTCTTTAAAAACTTTATTTTTATGAATTTATTCATACTATTTCATCCTTCCACAAGATAAAGTCTCGACACAAATCTAGGGTTGCTACGCAAGCCGGCTGGTTATTCGTTCTATCGTCAGAGACTCGACCCGGTCGTTCAGTCTTTTTATTCTGTAACTATGGACGCGACCCAGTCGTTCATTCTAAATGTTGCATTGCCGTACTGGCTGGCAACATTCTTATCCCTTGCTTCCTAGCTAGCTAACTACGGCTAACTTACAGTCACGTCAAATACCAGCAAAGTAGCTTCATTTACATTTGTTTAAGCTGTTTTCTAGTGACATTTATTTGGATACATCCATAACAATGAGCTAATGGGGCACAATTTCGCCTGGAATAGAAAGTGCGCTCACTCGTCAGGACACGGTTGCTCAGAGGAGCTAGCCCAGAACACAGCTAACACAATCACTTCAAACTGAAGCTGGAAAGACTGCAAACTAGCTGCACTTCGTTTCATTTGACCTTTTTTCAATTGACATTTGTTTGCATATATCCATAAAAACTATGCCAACTGATTCATGATTTCGCCTGGCTGAGAAACGATGCCTGTCTGTCGGTCTCGTCCCAACTAACGACACGTTCATTACTATAGGACAGCTGGAGATGGAATTTGAATAGTGAAACAATGTTGCAAATGTCGGAGAGACAGAAAGCAAGGTTTATATAAATCTCTGCTGTTGAAAACTAAATGTTGTTCTAAAAGAAATGTGAGATAATGTCTACAGTAGATGCTTTTTATAGTGGAGATCAAGTTTACAAATTGGATGGGCTGATGAGACAGTGGATTGTGCAGTCAGATGGAACAGAGTATAAATTAATTTTAACGTCATAGATTTAGCCTGTGGTAAATGGGGGAATAGACACCGGCTGGAATGCAGTTTTAACCAATCATCATTCAGGATTAGACGCACATGTTGTATAAATAGTGATAGATATATAATACTGTAATGAAGCGACACTGCATCACATTTTGGGTTGGAGTATTCTGTATAGGTATGTTTAGTGTTGTTTTGGTATTGTACATCAGGTTGAAAAAAGACACAAGGACAGGTGTCAACGTGGGATTGGGCCTGATGTCATTGACACTTGCGATCGCTATTGAAACACTTCCTGTCGCACCCCAGTGGGTGTCATTGCCATGGAGGTCCCTGGCAGGGTTCTGTGTACCTCAGTGCTACTGTATGGCAGCCTGACTGTTCCAGGCCACCACATTGTTTCAGCTATGATTAATTACTGTCCTGATGAAATGTAATGGCTCTGAAAATGTCACGGGATGACACAGGCTCATCAATGCGGGGTGGCAGGAGGGAAGTGTATATCACACGCAGACATCTGGAAGAAACGATCCGCTAGCTGCCTCTCAAAGGCACAGTCTCAGCTGTATTTTTCTTCTGTTTAGAGTTTATTTCTATGACTCTTCTTTTCTATGACTCTTCTATTAGCTTTATGATTCGTTCTTTAGGCAAATGCCAACCTACGTAGTGATTCATTTCTACAGAATGAGCTGAGCTGAGAATCTATAGAAATCAGTGTACTGTAGATACCTGTCTGGCCAGAGGTCCATAACTGCCGTAGGTAATCATGTGGCTGATTAATCTATCAGCGCCACATTGGTGTCACAAGTTCACAACTTGTCGGTACATTACATTACTATTATGTAAAATATACATACTTCCCTTGGAAGTAAGACAATAGAAAGTCAATCTAGTTAGATTGGAGGCCACCTTAACAACGTGTCTGTTTCTTGTACATCTGTCGTTTTTATTTGACCATTTCCTCTCTTGTACATAGGATTTATCAATGTCAATTCATCAATTTATCAAGTGTTCCATCCATTTGTGGTCATGAGAAAGCAGGGCAAGGTATCGCTTGATGAAAAACACAGACGACTCACCACATTTCCCTGATGAATTGGTCCATTTACTGAAATAAATTGAATTGATGTGAGAGATCCCAGAGGTGCAGAAAATTGTCCAGTTAAAGAACTTCCCTTACACTCAGCTTATTTATATTACACATAACACTTTTAAAGATGTGCTGACGACTTCTGTTTTCCGCACCTCTGTGATTCCCTTGGGTTCAAGTAAAACATTATGATTAAAAAACAATTGTCAATTAAAATATCGGATTTCTTTCATATGACCTTACTCATTTTTCTCAGAGTAATGCTTGCTTGGAAAATCAGAGTTGTGTTGGCCAGAGTTGTGTTGTTCAAGAGAAATTCAAAAGGATCCTCATACACCACCTGTCTATTATTGTATTCCATATGTACAAGGTGAACCCCACACAGGAACACACAGTATCCTTATGCTAAAGCAGATTGGTATTCACTTTA
Organism: Oncorhynchus masou masou; assembly: GCF_036934945.1. Taxonomy (NCBI): domain Eukaryota; kingdom Metazoa; phylum Chordata; class Actinopteri; order Salmoniformes; family Salmonidae; genus Oncorhynchus; species Oncorhynchus masou. The sequence goes on from NC_088232.1 coordinate 27,627,845, forward strand.
TAAGTAAGTAGCGGTGAATTCAATAGTCTTGATGATTGGGCAGCCATATCTTTTAGTTCAGGTAAGCCATATGTTCATTGCAGCAAAGATGAGTCTAATTAGTGATGTCTTGTTCATGTAAATGTAATATCAAGGATGTACAGTACTATTCATATACAGAGGAAGTCCAACGTCTAGGGAATAGGTATACTTAGGCAACATACATGTATTTCAACAATCCTCCCATTAACAGTAGGCCAGGTTGTTTTTTGCAGTAGAAGGCATATGGCCCATATCTCTTCCTGATTATGTATATTGTGAGCAGATGTTATTGGTTGATTAAAGTCCAATTGATCTTAACTGTCCATCAGAGCATTTCCTTGTTTGGCTTCTTAATTAGATGGGTGCTAATGTGTCACTCTCCTCTGGCATTGTGGGTAACGTATAACTGGTTCCAGATCAGGGATGTCACCAGCACAGGGTTTCTCTTTTATGGTGTGGAATTGTATAAACACATTTTCATTTTCAATTAGTATGTTCTTAGTTCATGATGCTATGTCCAGTATTTCATCAACATTGTTGTGATTTTTGTAGAATTAAGACATTTGGAAACGTCCTTATTTGACATGTATATGTGTAATGTAATTACTCTTCTTGTACAGTTTTTCGTCATGTCATTCAAATGGATTAAAATTAGTTTTCCATTCTGTATTTTTATTATATTTCAATGTTCTTCCTTTTGATCATAGTCAGACTCTTGTAACTCGTGTAAATGTGGGTGAATAGATCAAAGACATTAACAAGCAATAGACTAACAAGCACCCATCATGATCATTTAACTACAGATTTATTTCCTGCTTTTCCAGTTTTGGTTACATCAAACGTCTTTGGTGGTATTGATCCCAGCAAGTCACTGAGATGTCTTAATCACCGGTGGCTTGTAAGGACATAATATATGAATCACCATTAAAGCACATTAAGCTGTCTATTTGTCAAACCATTGATTTGCTTTGCAGCCGTCCAATATCTTCTATCAGACCACTTTATAAAGCCACATCATTTCTGTGGGAAAATGTCTTACAAAAACCTGCCTTCAGTTTTGGCAGAATTAAAAGATTCTGCCTTTAAATGGTAATCATGATTATTTCCAGCCTTTACCAACATCAAAGAGAGTGTCGGGGCAGAAGTCAGATAGTTAGCAGTATTCGCAAATTGAAAATAGAGAAAAGATCTGATTTAACATGAAGAATATTCGGGCAGAAGGAACATTTGCTATTTTGGCCTCGGATCGGGTGTGACCCCATGGCCCTCTGTTTTGAAATTCTCTTCTGATCAGTGGAGGTCATACAGTAAGCACAGAAGACTGTGGAAATGTTCCTAACACTCAGAAGACTATGCTGGCTCTCTGTTTGATCTCTTAATGAGGTGATACAGTTACTGTATATTTACATAGGACTGTAGCCTTCACACTACAGGTGTTACTGGTACACAATATAGACCTGATATTGGCAGGTGGAATCAGCATACTCTATATCATTTGATTCCCTTTGTTTGAATAAATTATGGGGAAAATGGGCTTTCATATTTGAGTCAATACGTGAATATCCTGTCTTTATTTGTATAATATTTAAAACATGCAAGTTTCAGAGCATGAGTTCTTTAGTCAGAAATGTTTAAACAATTGGTAACTTGGTATTTGGGCTGCAAGGTGAACATATCAATTTTAGAGTGCATCTATGCTGTTACACTGACTTAATGGCTACTGTCCCCCATGCATGCCCAGAGACATTCAAAACTAGCTATGACACTTCTGTCCTTGGCCATATTATATGGTTGTAGAGGGAGGAAGGAGGGGAGGAGAGGAAGGGGGATGGCAAAGATTGTGAACGTGTCTAATGAGCTCTTTCATGTTCATGACGACGATGAGAAAACAGATGGTGCTGAACAGAACAGAAAAGAACAGAACAGAGGTCTGCTGCCCTGGTGATTTGTGTTGAAGATCAATGATCATCCATCTTGGCTGAAGAGCTGGAGAGCCCCCAATGGCAGTTTTTGGAAGGCAGGATTACTGACTAGAGGACAGGACATCTGTGATTTGACCAATAGGTCAAGTTCTGGAACGCGTTCTGCACCATTATTGGGTCGTCAGACAGCCTGTCCTTCGGGTTTCATCCCCAACGGCCAGTCGGAGCGAGCCAACCATGACCCTAGAAACCACCCTGAGATGCTGGAGCCAACAATTGGTCTTGTTGGAGTATTCCCGGAACACCCTTCCCTGTTCGGCCACAGGACTCTCTCCTTTTGAGTGCTCTTTGGGGTATCAACCTCCACTCTTCCCGGAACAAGAGCAGGAGGTTAGCGTACCCTCAGCCCTGGTGTTCTCAAGACCAACTCCAGGTATTGTCGACAAGCGGACCGTCGTCGGACCCCAGCTCCCCACTACTGCATTGGGCAGAGAATATGGCTTTCCACTCGGGATCTGCTCTTTGGGTGGAGTCCCGTAAACTGTCCTCCCATTTCATTGGTCCTTTTCCCATCTCTAGTCCTTAGTTCCACTGCTGTCCATATTGTGTTACCCCATACTCTCCATATTTACATGTGTCTAGGATTAAACCCGTGTCTCACTGTCCTTTGTCTTCTGTTTCTAGGCCCATACCTCCCCCGGGTCATCGATGGCCAGCCAGCATATATGGTGAGACACCTCCTGAGGGTTCGACCATGGGGCAGAAGTTTCCAGTACCTGGTTGACTGGGAGGGTTATGGCCCGTAGGAGAGGTGCTGGGTCCTGCTAAAGACATCCTGGACCCGGCCCTCATCACCGATTTTCACAGCCGACACCCAGTCAGCCAGGTATGTGCCCAGGTAGGACGCCAGGTGGCGGCCCTAGTATTGTCACACCCTGATCTGTTTTACCTGTCCTTGTGATTGTCTCCATGCCCTTCAGGTGTTGCTTCTTTTCCTCTGTGCCAGTTCGTCTCGTATGTCCAAGTCAACCAGCGTGTTTTTCCCGTGCTCCTGCTTTCTCTATTCTCTTTTTGCTAGTCCTCCCTGTGTTGACCCTTGCCTGTTTCTGGACTCTGTATCCGCCTGCCTGACCATTCTGTCTGCCTTGACCTCGAGCCTTCCTTTCACTCTGTACCTCCTGGACTCTGAAATGGTTTTGACTTTTTGCCTGTCCACGAGCATTCTCTTGCCTACCCCTTTTGGGATCAATAAACATCTAAGACTCCAACCATCTGCCTTGTGTGTCTGCATCTAGGTCTCGCCTTGTGGCTTGCTAAACACATCTGCCACGCTGATCCTCAACACTGGAGCCCCTCAGGGGTGCATGCTCTGTCCACTCCTGTACTCCCTGTGCCTGCTTGACCAGGCACAACACCAACACCATCATTACGTTTGCAGACGACACAACAGTGGTAGGCCTGATCACCAACAATGATGAGACAGCCTATAGGGAGGAGGTCAGAGACCTGGCCGGGTGGTGCCAGAATAACAACCTTTCCCTCAGTGTAATCAAGACAAAGGAGATGATTGTGGACTACAGGAAAAGGAGGACTGAACATGCCTTCTTTCTCATTGATGGGTCTGTAGTGGAGCAGGTTGAGAGCTTCAAGTTCATTGGTGTCCACATCACTAACAAACTAGAAGGGTCCAAACACACCAAGACAGTCGTGAAGAGGGCACAACAAAGCCTATAACCCCTCAGGAAACTAAAAGGATTTGGCATGTGTCCTCAGATCCCCAAAAGGTTCTACAGCTGCATCATCAAGGGCATCCTGACTGGTTGCATCACTGCCTGGTACGGCAACTGCTCGGTCTCTGACCGCATGGAACGAGAGGGTAGTGCGTACGGCCCATCACTTCGGCTAAGCTGCCTGCCATCCAGGACCTCTACACCAGGCGGTGTCAGAGGAAGTCCCTAAAAATCATCAAAGACCCCAGCCACCCCAGTCATAGACTGTTCTCTCTGCTATCGCATGGCAAGCGGTACCAAAGCGCCAAGTCGAGGACCAAAAGGCTTCTCAACAGCTTCTACCTGGACTATTTGCATTGTGTGTCATCGCCCCCCCCCCCTCCCCCCGCCAACCCTTTTACGCTGCTGCTATTCTCTGTTTATCATATATGCATAGTAACTTTAACTATACCTACATGTACATATTGGCTCAATTAGCCCGACTAACTGGTGCCTGTATATAGCCTCCCTATTGTTATAGCCTCGCTACTGTATATTGCCTCCCTACTGTTATTTTCACTGTCTTTTACTTATCTATTGTTCATCTAATACCTATTTTTTACTTAACAATTGCACTGTTGGTTAGGGCCTGTAAGTAAGCATTTCACTGCACATGTTGCTATTTGGAGCACGTGACAAATAAACTTTGATTTGATTTGATACCATATGTAGCACAGTATGTGTTTGATGCCATTGAGGAATGAGCAAATAAATCTAGTATGGGGGTATTATTGTCTTATCAGGCTGTATTCTGTGATCAGATGAGAGAAATAAAGTACATGTACTGTCTGATTAATCATTATAAATGTCCCTTCTGATAGGGATACTCTAAGTAAGTTAATCGAAGACAGGAAGGGATTGAAAGTAAGCAATAAAATTTTGCACACCAACGATTTCAGTTGAAGGGAATGTTTCCTTTACATTTCCATTTTTATTGCTGTCCATTCCAGGCCATTTCATGCACAAATCAACATCAAGCTTAAACCAATTTGTTTCCCTTCCAAACATTTCCATTACCATCACCCCCCACATAATGAAATATTGTCCATGTAAAAAATGTGGATGTACAGTTTGTGCAATATAAATCTAATCATGCCAGGGATCACTAAACATGGACTATGAAGTTATCTAATTTGTATCAACTTTATGGAGCAGAAAGAAGAGTTGGATCAGTGATGTAGAGACAACATTAATCAAAAATGTCAATTTACCTTGAAATACGGTATTAGCATTTCACTACCGTAAAAAAAAATACCAGTCAACAGGAAAAGCTCTACCAAGGTTGGAAAAAAAAGCTTGCAAGAAGTTCACCTGAGAACAGATTTATTTAGGCTATAAATCTGCTTCATCCTTTTTGGGTTTTGATGTGAGCAGTTTGGGGGTTTGGTCCTATTTTCTAGTGTCCACCTGTACTGTTTGTGTGTTGAGGTGTGGGAATGTGTAGCACAGGTTTTTCACAGTATAGTGATGAATGATGGCTGAGACTTTCAAGTCCCTCTGGTACTCACCCTCCATACACTCCTTATTGCTCATACATGTACAATAAGAGTTGAAATACCATAAATGTTATTTGTTAATACATTTGGCACGTTTTACTGGTGATCAAAAACACGAGAGATTGACCTTGAACGTCCAAAACCACAGGCTTTACTTTCCCCATAAACTGTAAACACAGATACACTGAATATTCATCACTGAAGGGTCTGTAATATAAACGAGTTAACGAGCAGATACATTGACAGCGTGAATCTGCCTCTGATTTTATGGGAAAGGGGGATGCTGTCTAGCTGATTCACATTTAGTGTCACTGTGTATAAGATATGGAGACCGAAGACTGCTTGGTCCTGTGCTCCCATTATGAGCTCACGTGTATCTGTCTCCAACTAGAGACCAAGTGGGACGACTGGAGCAATGGGAGTGTAGGGGAGGGGATGGTGGACTTTAGGAGGGGATGTTGGGTTTGTCCTGGTGTTGGTTTTGGAACATTACATCCTGATGGATTTCATGTTTAATCAGCATATCTATTACTGGCTCTGGTCTTTTACAGAGGAGCCTGTTGTGGGGAATGGACAGGAGGGCTCAGTACTCTACTGTGATGTCTCTGAGGCTGTGAGGGGACCATGCTCCTGTCTGTCCACGCAGCCGTAGTTGTGACATACACACACGCGCATACACGCACGCACGCACGCACACACACACGCACACACACACACACACACACACACACACACACACACACACACACACACACACACACACACACACACACACACACACACACACACACACACACACACACACACACACACACACACACACACACACACACACACACACACACACACACTCACACACACATACACACATACATGCATGTAAATTATGCACACAAACACACACATGCATGTATGTACGCACACACTCACTCCCTCCAAACAATAGGGAAGACTGTGTGGAGGAGACCCTCTCATCTCAGCCCGTCTGTCACGAATGCTTTTTGTCACCAGGTGTTCTGTGGTTCCCCAGAGCTGGTTGCCAGGCAACCCCGGCTGCGTTAATACTGTATGAGCGGAAGAAGGACCAGGGGAAGCCTCTTGCCTCTAGAGCATGGCAACTGCTCCAACCACATCGGCGTGAGTATGAGACTGAGTCCCTCGCTCACAGCGCTCGCTCTTATAGCCGTCCAGCTCAAACACACACTGTTCAGTAGACAGCAAGGGAAACACTCAGCCACTGGAGCAGAGGAACAGGAAAAGCCTGGTTAGGTTGCTAATAATTTCCAGGGTGGAATCAACTTTCTGAAATCAGAAGTTGTTGCTTGATTTCATTATTTTTTTTCCTTAAAATTGAAAATCCAGAATAGTACATCAGCTGAAAGTGTTTTAAATTGCATGAGCCAAAGTTTGACAGTGCGAATTAATCTTTAAAAAGGAGAGTCAAGTTGCAGGTTGATGTGTACAGTACTCTAAAGTGAGAACGAGGACTAAAGTCTTTGGTGGAATCAACTGGGGTTTGCAAAGCAAAAAGAAGTGAGATGGAATTACATACATGAAACCGCTTCCCTCCTCACCTGCTCATCATCTGACTCCCCACTTCAACCTGACATCATCTCCCCATCAGAAAAGGAGTGGAGAGGAGAAGAGGAGAGCACAACTGCTCCAGCTCCAGCTCATCAAGGCTGAGGAGGAGAAACTGACCACAAAGCGAACTAGGTCACTACTGAGATGCAACTTGGGGAGGAAACGCTCAACTGCCGCGGGGTACGACATCCGACGAAAGAAACCTTTGAATTGGACAGCCTGGAAGACGAGACAGCCCTCTCCCTCGGATCCCGTGCCTCTCCACTGCCAAAGGATGAGAGGTGCCGACTTTTCCCTTAGTTGCCAGGGATATCTGTGCACTACGGAAAGGCAAACAACCCCTCCAGCATGTCCAATGCTATGTTCCTCCTGATGCTCTGCAAGGTATGTTATCTGCAAAATTCTCACCCTTAATCGTATGCAGTCAACTGGGGTGACCATAGGTCCAGGTGACAGTCGAGACAGGTGTATATATCTGCTTGTTGACAGCAACAGATTTTCCTATTTTATACAGTGTTATAGAAACTTATCAGTAGCCTAGATTTATCATCATGGGTTGTTTTGTCATTTTGCATTTTAACTAGGCAATTGATTAGTTATATTTTTTTGGACTAGAGGAAAATGTTGAAAAGTATAGTCATGGAAATAATAGGGTTTGAATCTTTTTTTTCACCAGGCAAGGTGTTAACTTATTCATGTCTGGAGGTAAAGAACAAAGCTGAGATTTGAGATTCATAAAAGTATGAATCCCCCCTTTAAATAGTGTTTTATGATAATTGAATCTCTTCTTTATAGTATGAAATTCTTAAACTTTTCCTCTTGAGGATATTGGGATATTGTTCTTTCACCATGCGGAATTGTCTAATTATTGAAATGAAGTGCTAGATGTACTGCACTGTACATGATACATTAGAAAATAATGTATCACAAACTCTTTATCTTTCTTTGTTGCTAGTTTTACATTCGCACAGATAATATAGAATTTGGTCAAGATCGATATCTGTGGTGTTGCTTTGTAAAATAAAAAGGTAATAGCTGTCATAATAACTGGGTGGTCAATCGTAAAGAGCAAAGGTTAAATCAAGGAAATCTCGTTAAAAAAAGATTCAATGCGCTTCAATATAGTGATCGTGTGTGTGCGGAGTTGTCAAATGAAATCAAATTTTATTGGTCACATACACGTGATTAGCAGATGTTATTGCGGGTGTAGCGAAATGCTTGTGCTTCTAGCTCCGACAGTGCAGTAATATCTAACAAATTCCACAACATATACCCCATACACATAAATCTAAGTAGGAATGAATTAAGACTATATACATATTGACAGAGTGATGTCAGAGCGGAACGGACTTAGGTTACAGTAGAATAGTATAGAATACAGTATATACATATGAGATGAGTAATGCAGGATATTTAAACATTAGTAAGTGACTAGGATACAGTAGAATAGTATAGAATACAGTATATACATATGAGATGAGTAATGCAGGATATTTAAACATTAGTAAGTGACTAAGATACAGTAGAATAGTATAGAATACAGTATATACATATGAGATGAGTATTGCAGGATATTTAAACATTAGTAAGTGACTGAGATACAGTAGAATAGTATAGAATACAGTATATACATATGAGATGAGTAATGCAGGATATTTAAACATTAGTAAGTTTATTTATTTATTGTTTATTTTATTTCACCTTTATTTAACCAGGTAGGCTAGTTGAGAACAAGTTCTCATTTGCAACTGTGACCTGGCCAAGATAAAGCATAGCAGTGTGAACAGACAACACAGAGTTACACATGGAGTAAACAATAAACAAATCAATAACACAGTAGAAAAAAAAGAGAGTCTATATACATTGTGTGCAAAAGGCATGAGGAGGTAGGCAAATAATTACAATTTTGCAGATTAACATTGGAGTGATAAATGATCAGATGGTCATGTACAGGTAGAGATATTGGTGTGCAAAAGAGCAGAAAAGTAAATAAATAAAAACAGTATGGGGATGAGGTAGGTAAAATTGGGTGGGCTATTTACCGATAAGACTATGTACAGCTGCAGCGATTGGTTAGCTGCTCAGATAGCAGATGTTTGAAGTTGGTGAGGGAGATAAAAGTCTCCAACTTCAGCGATTTTTGCTATTCGTTCCAGTCACAGGCTGCAGAGAACTGGAACGAAAGGCGGCCAAATGAGGTGTTGGCTTTAGGGATGATCAGTGAGATACACCTGCTGGAGCGCGTGCTACGGGTGGATGTTGCCATCGTGACCAGTGACCTGAGATAAGGCGGAGCTTTACCTAGCATGGACTTGTAGATGACCTGGAACTAGTGGGTCTGGCGACGAATATGTAGCGAGGGCCAGCCAACTAGAGCATAGAGGTCGCAGTGGTGGGTGGTATAAGGTGCTTTAGTGACAAAACGGATGGCACTGTGATAAACTGCAACCAGTTTGCTGAGTAGAGTGTTGGAAGCTATTTTGTAGATGACGTCGCCGAAGTCGAGGATCGGTAGTATAGTCAGTTTTACTAGGGTAAGTTTGGCGGCGTGAGTGAAGGAGGCTTTGTTGCGGAATAGAAAGCCGACTCTAGATTTGATTTTCGATTGGAGATGTTTGATTTGAGTCTGGAAGGAGAGTTTACAGTCTAGCCAGACACCTAGGTACTTATAGATGTCCACATATTCAAGGTCGGAACCATCCAGGGTGGTGATACTAGTCAGGCATGCGGATGCAGGCAGCGAACGGTTGAAAAGCATGCATTTGGTTTTACTAGCGTTTAAGAGCTGTTGGAGGCCACGGAAGGAGTGTTGTATGGCATTGAAGCTCGTTTGGAGGTTAGATAGCACAGTGTCCAAGGACGGACCGGAAGTATATAGAATGGTGTCGTCTGCGTAGAGGTGGATCAGGGAATCGCCCGCAGCAAGAGCAACATCATTGATATATACAGAGAAAAGAGTCGGCCCGAGAATTGAACCCTGTGGCACCTCCATAGAGACTGCCAGAGGACCGGACAGCATGCCCTCCGATTTGACACACTGAACTCTGTCTGCAAAGTAGTTGGTGAACCAGGCAAGGCAGTCATCAGAAAAACCGAGGCTACTGAGTCTGCCGATACGAATATGGTGATTGACAGAGTCGAAAGCCTTGGCAAGGTCGATGAAGACGGCTGCACAGTACTGTCTTTTATCGATGGCCGTTATGATATCGTTTAGTACCTTGAGCGTGGCTGAGGTGCACCCGTGACCGGCTCGGAAACCAGATTGCACAGCGGAGAAGGTACGGTGTGATTCAAGATGGTCAGTGACCTGTTTGTTGACTTGGCTTTCGCAGACCTTAGATAGGCAGGGCAGGATGGATATAGGTCTGTAACAGTTTGGGTCCAGGGTGTCTCCCCCTTTGAAGAGGGAGATGACTGCGGCAGCTTTCCAATCCTTGGGGATCTCAGACGATATGAAAGAGAGGTTGAACAGGCTGGTAATAGTGGTTGCGACAGTGACTGAGATACAGTAGAATAGTATAGAATACAGTATATACATATGAGATGAGTAATGCCAGATATGTTAACATTATTAAAGTGACTAGTGTTCTATTCCTTAAAGTGGCCAGTGATTTCTAGTCTATGCCTATAGGCAGCAGCCTCTAATGTGTTAGAAATGGCTGTTTAACAGTCTGATGGCCTTGAGATAGAAGCTGTTTTTCAGTCTCTCGGTCCCAGCTTTGATGTACCTGTACTGACCTCACCTTCTGGATTATAGCGGGGTGAACAGGCCGTGGCTCGGGTGGTTAATGTCTTTGATGATCTTTTTGGCCTTCCTTTGACATCGGGTGGTGTAGATGTCCTGGAGGGCAGGTAGTTTGCCCCCGGTAATGCGCTGGGCAGACCGTGAACGCGTGTACATTGTGTAGTTTTATGTACTGTATGCATGTGTGTGTATGTGTGGGTCCAAAAATCTGAGGGGGCACAAAGTACGTCAGGGTGGCTGGAGGGTGATCCGGAGGTAGGAGAATTTTGCATTTTTCAAACATCTGAAAAAACTATTTACTGCAGTCTATAGCCATAATCATTATGCTTAATAATTCTATGTAAAAAATATGTTCATTTTTCTGCATATCTAAGCATACCTCTTAGATATGCTGTATGTATCCTCCTGACTGGTGGTTCTTTTTTTAAAGAAACTAAATATGCTTCTCTGCATCTCTGCTAAAATCTAGGTAAATAACTAAAGGAATGTCAGTCTTATCCAGTACATTTTGTTATTGCTTGCTTTTCTAAAGTCTACCAACCACGCCAGCAGGCATGCCAGCTAAGATAGACAAGCTAGCTACTCTAACTTGGGGCGGCAGGGTAGCTTAGTGGTTAGAGAGTTGGACTAGTTACCGAAAGGTTGCAAGTTCAACCAAGTTATCTGGCAACAGCTCTGGGGGACATTTCTGCAGTCAGCATGCCAATTGCACACTCGCTCAAAACCTGAGACATCTGTGGCATTGTGTCATGTGAAAAAACTTCACATTTTAGAGTGTCTTTTTATTGGCCCCAGAGTAAGGTATACCTGTGTAATGATCATGCTGTTTAATCAGCTTCTTGATATGCCACACCTGTCAAGTGGATAGATTATCATGGCAAATGAGAAATGCTCACCAACAGGGATGTAAACAAATTTGTACACAACATTTGAGAGAAATTAGCTTTTTGTGTGTATGGAACATTTTGGGATATTTTATTTCAGCTCATGAAACATGGGACCATTTATATTTTTGTTCAGTATAGATATGAGGTTGGGAAATTGGATAACCTACCTGAGCTAGCTAAAGCCAACTTCATAAAATTGCTAGGTGGCTAGTAGAATTAAAGAGAAATAACAACAACAAAATGTTATGAAAAATGTCTATATATTTTAGGAAGGTGCATGTGTCTGAGGGTGCATGTGTCCCTGTGTCCCCTATGGGCATGATGCCGCTGTGCGTGTGTATGTGTGTGAATGAGTGGGGGGTTGTTGTTTGCTTTAATTCCACATTTAAAACAATGCCAAAAGCAACTCTGCCTGTCAGACCCAGTTAGCATCTGGGAATGTTTGATATGCTCAGAATTATTCAAGAGGCAAAAGGTTTCACTCTTCACTGATCTGCAGACGCTAAACTCGATTAGGTGTAGCTGGAGAGCCTGGATGTGTTGTTCCAGGTACAGTATGAACGTTTCCTTCTTTCCATGGTGATGCTCCATTTATCTCGGCCACGCTTCTGGCTTTTGCTCTGAAATCCAGGAACCAGGTGTGAATCATTACTATTTGAACAAGTATATGACCTGAAATGCAAACGCTTGCTTTGAACAAAAGTCTCTACTTTAGAAATCACATATTTCCTGGGAAATATCATACAGTATTTGGACTGCAACTGGATCATTTTTTTGCATAATGATAATTAACTATGATGGACTGCATTTGATGATATGCACATGTTTTTTTTATCCTCTAGTCACAAGTATTTTACTTTGGAAGTCTTCAGATATGAACTGTGCTTAGTGCAACCAGAAATCTGTAATTTGGTGTCGTTTTCTTACTATAAGCGTAAAAATGTGACTACTGAAGTACATAAAGTACATCACCCCCAAAAAATCGAACCTTAATTGTTTGTTTGAAAATCACTTTGAGCTGGTGCCTTATCTTCCAATTCCAAACGCAAGAGCCATTATGTACTTGGTACTCAAACAATCAGGATACACCCAGGACGAAGACAAAACCTAGGGAGAAGTACCATAGTGATGAGCTCAGGTGTAAAACAAAGTGAAGATGACATACGGTACCCATGTGGCCATTGAGTAGGGTGCATTGTATAGGCCAAATGTCACAGCTTGCCACACACCTTTCCTGTTGTAAAGCGTGAGGTTTGGACCGGCCAGCTAGCACAGTGGAGGTTTGTATGGAAGTACTCTAGAGCATTTGTTTGAGAGACGAACAGCTGCTCCCTGTGGTAAAGCTGTTTCTCTGCTCCCAGTTTTGGCAGGGACTCCATATCTCTCTCTCCCAAGTGCAGTTTATATCAGCAGCGAGCAGGCGTCTTCATGCATGAGGGCCCATCCAGCAGCATACTACACAATGAGTGCCATTCAGTTTGAGGGAAACCCTGTTTATAGCACTCCCCAAGGCGAACAATCACAGCCCATTGTTAGAGATCTCAGGTAAAGAAAGCACTCAGCCCACTAGAAATAATCGTTTGGCTTGCTCTTTCCAGGAATATGCATGAATACAAAACATTAAGATAAGAAATGATGTTCATATCTGAAGACACTTTCAAGTTGGATTTCTTCTTCTTAATTTAATTTGCCTATGCTTACCCAAGTGACATTTGCTGGATAAATCATGCTCCCGAAATGAGTAATTGATGAAGTATTGATTGGTTAATAGGTCTACATTTTTTGAATCGAAACTGGTGAATCGTCATAACAGTACCTCTTGCTTTTCCCAATCAATCACAGATGCCACAATACACTACCATATTTGACATACAGTATAGCTTGTTCCACTTCTAGTTGAACTGTCCATTAACCAGAGGCTCAGGAGCTCCCTTTTCCTCATGTTGGTGCCCTTATAATACCTGGTCAAATCTCTCACACTCACCTCTCACCCTACTCACTTCACAGACTCTCGCCAGACTGTATAATAGAGTAATAAATGTCATGATTCTGACAGGACATTTTCCCTGCCAAACTGTTTGAGAAAGAACTGCAGCAAGATAACGTAAAGGGAAAAATATAGAGGGGCCTGAGAGCCGAGCGAGGACATAACAAAATCTCTCCTCATGCAGACCTGTTCCAAAGGTTACACAAATTTAAATTACACCAATGGAGGATTTGCAAATGAGCCTTAATAATCTGGATGTCGCAGATGTTAATTATAGCAAACAATCGTGCGAAATTGGATTCATCATCAGCCACAGCAGATGAACTGTTTTCTGTGTTGTAGACATTGTGATGGATGGGTTGCAGACACCAGCTGAATGTTAAACTCTTACTTACGGGGGTTTGCCCTCATATGGATTCAACTCAGACTGTGGTGCGTTTGCTCAAAGCCCCACTGGGAAATTGTCTCCCAGGGAACTGAAAGGAGAATGTGTTTGTCCTGTCAATAAACTATCCTTCAATCCATTTGATTTTGTTTTAATTATTGATGAGGTGAGCCAGAGAAGCAATGATATGGCCAACAAATGGATTCCAACTGACAGTGGGTTATGCTAGCTCCTCTCCATGGGACATCCACTACATGACTAAAAGTATGTGGGCACCTGCTCGTCGAACATCTCATTCCAAAATCATGGGCATTAATATGGAGTTGGTCCCCCCCGTTGCTGCTATAGCAACCTCCACTCTTCTGGGAAGGCTTTCCACTAGATGTTGGAACATTGCTGCGGGGACTTGCTTCCATTCAGCCACAAGAGCATTATTGAGGTCGGTCACTGATGTTGAGCGATTAGGCCTGGCTCGCAGTCGCTGTTCCAATTCATCTCAAAAGTGTTTGATGGGGTTGAGGTCAGGGCTCTGTGCAAGCCAGTCAAGTTATTTTACACCGATATCAATTTTTTTCTTCCTGTATAGACCTCTTATGGGGCACAGGGGCATTGTCATGCTGAAACAGGAAAGGGCCTTCCCCAAACTGTTGCCACAAAGTTGGAAGCACAGAATAGTCTAGAATTTCATCGTATGCTGTAGCGTTAAAGTTTCCCTTCACCGGAACTAAGGGGCCTAGCCCAACCCATGAACATCAGCCCCAGACCTCCTTCACCAAACTTTGCAGTTGGCACTATGCATTGGGGCAGGTAGTGTTCTCCTGGCATCCTCCAAACCCAGATTCGTCCGTCGGACTGCCAAATGGTGAAGCGTGATTCATCACTACAGAGAACGTGTTTCCACTGTTCCAGAGTCCAATGGAGGCAAACTTTCCACCACTTCAGCCGACGCTTGGCATTGCGCATGGTAATCTTAGGCTTGTGTGCGGCTGCTTGTCCATGGAAACCCATTTCATGAAGCTCCCGACTAACAGTTATTGTGCTGACGTTGCTTCCAGAGGAAGTTTGGAACTCAGTAGAGTATGTTGCAACCAAAGACAGCCATTTTTTATGCCCTACACGCTTCAGCCCTCGGTGGTCGCGCTCTGTGAAATACTTCACAATTACAGTACTTACAGTTGACCGGGGCAGCACTAGCAGGTCAGAAATTTGTCAAACTGACTTGCTGGAAAGGTGGCATCCTATGACGGTGCCACTTTGAAAGTCACTGGGCTCTTCAGTAATGGCATTCTACTGCCAATGTTTCTCTATTAATATTGCATGGCTCAATTTTATACACCCGTCAGCAACAGAAATATTAGAATCCACTAATTTGACAGGATGTCCACATACTTTTATATATATAGTATACCATAATACAGATCAACTGAAAACTAGGCTCAAGCAGGGGCATAAATGCTCAAAATATTTCATTTGAATCATACTTTTGAAGTTGTCAAAAAGATGATAATAATCGCCACACCAACCACGGCTTATAGCAGGTGGTCTTTATATTTCTACTGTACATGAGTTTCCATGCTTTTGAAACCACGGAACCGTTAGAGGATCAAGCTTTGGTCCTCTGGGTCGTGTCCGGAAGCCAACCTGGCTGCTCCTACTGTGGGCTGACAACAGGCACCACAGACCTGGCTAATGCGGAAGACACATTTCAGTTGAATGCATTCAGTTGTACAACTAACTAGGTATCCCCCTTTCCCTTAATGTACGCTTCATAACCCATAAGCCATATAGAGACATACATGCAAGTGTGGTGAGTAATTTCATCCAGTGAGCCATTCGCACGATGACCAGTGCGTCAATCACGATGGTCTCTCAGCTGCTCCTTGACAATGTTTTCCACTATGTCATAGGGCAGCCAGTGTGTCAGTTATATCATCTTGGGCAATCCGCTGAGATAGGCTTCTGTTTTTGTAAAGCCCATAAAGCAATTTGTTTATTTTCAAGTCTTGCCTATTAAAGATTTCTAATGACATGTTAGTTTCTCTGCTCCAAATAATTTCCAAAAGTCAGTTGATCTGTGTGTGCATGTTCCTTATAGCTTTGCTACTACTATGTCTCAGCTGCCAACGTATAACAGACAAATCCCTGGCTGTGACCCAACTCTCTGAGGGTGTCTCAGAGGGAGTGGGATATTTCAAACCACACACTTGTACAAGTTACACACTTAAACATCTTTGAAACAGGACAAATATAAGAATACCCTATTTGACCTTATTGTTGATGTGTTTAATGATTTTGTGTTTCTATTATTTTCCAGACTGGTCTGAGAGGGAAACTGCAGACCTTTCCTGGGAAAATGGTAAACACTGCCATCTGTGATGAAGAAACTGGAATGCAAGACAAGGAAGGTACAGAGGAGTCCATTCTGGCCATGCTTGGGATCATCGGCACCATTCTCAACCTGGTAGTCATCATCTTTGTCTACATCTACACCACGCTGTGACTGTGATAAAAATACATTCCTATCGTTTGCATTGAACAGCACAGCAGACCTAACGGCTGCAGCCATGTTATTTGGCTGGGAGTTGGATCTGTGCCGAGGCGGTGCCGTGTTGTCGATCGACATTCCCAACATTCAAAGGCATCTAAGACTGTGTGATTACCGCGACGCTTGTAACCTACGGCAGGGTCACCGAGCGGTGTTGAGACTATGTCTATTGGAGACTGGACCATTCCTATGGGGCCTTTGTCCCGGGCCGTCAGTATCATCCCGAGTCTCTGATACTACTTTGACCTTTTAACCTGTAAATATGCATGAGGCTAGCGCGAGCCACTTGGTAAGTCAGCTCTCGAGATCCAGCTTTCTTACACAGGTACCAAGACAAGGAGAAAGTGGAAAAAAAGGCCTGATAAACATTTTGATATTAAAAAGGGAAAAGCATGATAATCATACCCTCAGAATGGACAGATTACATTGAAACTGTAGACTGGAGAAGTCATGTACATTATGATCAAATTGATAGTTGATAGATGATAACTCTATTTACACGAGCACTATCATATAGTTAAAAATTATGTTTACAGAAAAATACTTTGAACTGAGTGTGTTTTAGTGGGTAGGTGGTAGCAATGTGTAAGTCAACCTAAGTTTATGATGGTTCTATACTATTTATTGTTGTGTTCTGCTTTCTATTTTCAGGAAAATATATTTTGGACCCTGTTACTTTACATCATTATTTTATTGTACGTACAGTGATAGAAAAGGAGGCAACCGGTTTTTGTCTATCTGCTTTTTGGCACTAGCAAAATGGGAAATCTAAGACTTCTTGTTATTGTTGCTGAGAGAAATCTTCTCAGGAGTATCAAGAATCCAAGTAACTTAAGTTATGTTTCGTTTTGTTTTCTGGAGGTGGGTATTTGGTGAAGTAGGGGGTAGCATCAAATATGATCACAAATGTGCGATCTGCATGCGTCATGATATAGTATTAAAAAGCGCATTTAAAATGGTAGTATGGAAGAAAATATTATTGTTCTAAACTTTATCTAAATGTATATAGCATTTACTGAGCTTTCGAGCTTTGACTGAATAGACTCCTTTTTGTGTTGCCCTCTCCTTCAGGACTGTGCCAAGTCATCTAACGTAAACTTCTGCATATTAACTGCAATGCCTTGAGATGAGATGTATAGTGAATTTAAAAGCACAATTTGGAAATTACTATTCACAGTAAGTACGAATGTATGGGCAAATGTGTGTAAAAATGTATACGCTGAAGCCTACAACCTCTTATGATTTCAAAAAAAGTGCCTGAGTTCAAGTTCAGTATCTCAATCCCATCGTTCAGATCTCAAAGCAGAAGAAGATAATATGCAAGGGGATCCAGTGGCAAGACAAACCACACAGAACAGAATCTGCAAAAGTGCTTGGCTAATTAACCTGGATGTAATGGCTATCTAAAACATCTCCAGAACACTGGTAATTAATTGCAGATGATCCTAACTCGTATTATGATATCCTCCAACTTTGTCTACTCTTGATTTCCCTGTAAGGAGCCATTCGAAAAGGTTCGGAATTACTCCCAAAGGTGACTGGTTCCTGTTCCTATTCCTCCAGACATAGCAGATATTTGGAGGAGGTACAGTAGTGTAGTAAGTACATGGGCAGTGTTGAGAATGTATTTCAGATTTGTAATTGAATTGTAAGTCCTTGCCTTTCTGTTTCTATTTATATTCTTGTGTAATTTAAATGCCTAGTGAAACCATCTCTTATTAAATGCAGTTTCATAGCATTGCATGGGTCTCAGTAACCATGAGCATCGTTTTATTAACCTTTGACCTGATATTATAAAATCCCAGATTTAAGCTTTTATCAGATAATTCTATTTTTATGTAGTTGTACACTTATCTTTGAATTCTCAGAGCCAGTTTTCCAGACTCCTGGACTAAAAAGCTCTGACAAATGTAGTGCTTCTTAGTCCAGGATTAGTCTTAATCTGGGTCTGGGAAACTGGCCCACAAAGCCTATTATACATAGTTTGATGGGTAATACTAGAAGTAAAAAGAAAAATACTTAAATCTTATCTTCCTATTATTATTTTTTTCCATGTCTAAGATAGTTTTTAAGCTTGCTGTTTTGTTAAAAAAGAATTTAATAAAACCTATTCAAAACTATATTATGAAATTACACACAGTGTTGCCTTAAATGTCTTCAGCCAGACGTATATTTAGTAACTCTCATAAGTCGTATGAGTTTCCAACATTGTTCGAAGTTGAGAGATTTAGTGATGGGAAATTTGGGAAATAATTTACACCGGAATATGAAAAGGCACTCATAATCACTCTCAACAAGAGCTTTGAAGAAATAACTTGTTTTACACTGACAGTCAGACAGAGATAAATACACTGCTTTCAAGTGAGGGCAAAACATTTTAATTTAGAGTTAACAGTGTTTCTTCTCCGTCAAATTCCAAATCAAACTGAAAGACAGAAAACAAGAAATGAACACAAAGCACGGCGGACAAGGGACCAAAACTAAATCATCCTGAACAAGTTTATTTTTATTCCGTCTCCTCGTTGTTTGAACGACCATAGATGTGTTGAAATAATTTCACTGGAATCCACTGAAATTCCAAACAGACTGGGAAAAAAGACAGCTTAAATCCACATTTCTTATATATATTGGATTAAACAACGAATCAAGTAAACAGAGTTGTTTGAAGATGCACAGCTGCTTAAATTCAACCAAGCCCAGGAGCCGGCTTTAAGCTATTGTTTCACCTGGATACAGCAGCCAACACACCCTCAGATTATTTCCCTTTGAAGCCAAGAGATGCTTACTGAAGAATGGGTGGAAGACTGCAATGTACAAGAGAGAAATGATTCAATCAAGGTCATTGTCCATGAAAGCATACAGGCTCTATATAAAGGATGCACTGAATTTAAGTTTTTAATGCTATAATCTGGATGTTCAAATGTTAGGTTGGATAACATATTCAACAAACAAACATACAAACAAACATACCAACAACAAGATACTGTATGCAGAGAAGGGCTGGGAATTGCCAGGAAACTCACTATACAATATTATCACCCTACTTAGTGCCGATAAGATACTGCATGCATTGCCATTCTCACTATGTACAGTATATGTATTGCGATTCGATACTGTGACTTTATTGTGATTCGATGTTCCAAACATGTTGCTCACCATATGTCTGCTGTAGAGGGACAAGAGAGAGCCATGAGAAAGCGAGTTTTGATCAGTCATGGAAATTAAAGTGCTGAAAACAAATTGGTTCCCTATATAAAAAAAAATTGGAGAACAAGCTATATAAGAAAATGCAGGTACAGTCAATTAGCACAAAAATAATATTACGATGTACAGCAGCTACAGTATATTTATTAATGCATTCTATTACCATCTCTTATTCACTAGAGGTTCAACCCAAACTTTAGAGCTGCTTTACAAAATTAATTATTCCAATTACAGTGACGCCAAACTATTTTGAGTTATTCTCTGCCAAATTGTAAACACTACATAACAATGCAGGCATATAAAAATTCAGTATCCATACTTCAACAAGACATATCACACTGAGACAGCATATACTCTGTCTCTCAAATGATTATTCTCAACAAGAAATAGGGTCCAAAGTGTCATCTGCCCAAGGCACGGCCCCAATCAACCCCAATAAAAAACAATGCAAAGACAACAACAGGATTAAACACTGTTTGGGATCCACATTTATCACGTTATTCCACCTGTTTAGGTGACAGAAAAGAGGATACAGTAATACTGCCATGTTTTTATGAAGCACATACCCTTGTCAAATCAAGCTCAGATGTTTCCAAGTCAAATGGTGAGCATATTCAAAGTAATTTGCATTCCGTGCAATATTATGACAGGCTATAACGAGTTGAGTTGCATAATCTCACAGAGGTAAGAAGGGGTGGTAATCCAGCCCAGATCATTTTGCTTGATTCAGCTTCAGAGTTCACCTTCTGCTCTCATTCTGAAGGCTTGTTCCCTGAAGCAGGCTGTCGGGGTCCTGTTGGTTCCAAACTTGGTGCATCGGTACCACTTGCTGTGCGGTAGCAGAGAGAACAGTCTATGACTTGGGTGGCTGGAGTCTTTGACAATTTTTAGGGCATTTCTCTGACACCGCCTGGTATAGAGGTCCTAGATGGCAGGGAACTTGGCCCCATTGATGTACTGGGCCATACGCACTACCCTCTGTAGTGCCTTGTAGTTGGATACCAAGCAATCCCATACCAAGCGGTGATGCAGCCAGTCAAGATATTCTCGATGGTGCAGCTGTATAACTTTTTGAGGATCTGAGGTGCCCATGCCAAATCTTTTCAAGTTCCTGAGGGTGAAGAGGTGTTGTCGTGTCCTCTTCACGACTGTGTTGGTGTGTGTGGATCATGACAGATCCTTACTGATGTGGAAAGGAGGAACTTGAAGCTCTCCACCCGCTCTACTACACCCCTTTGATGTGAATGGGAGCGTGCTCGGCCCTCCGTTTCCTGTAGTCCACGATCAGCTCCTTTGTCTTGCTGACATTGAGGATAGAGCTATCTCATACATACTGTATGCCATCAACAATCATGGCCCCATTGTGTAACAACAAGGTCAGAGTTCACCTCGGAGTCCCCACACAGAGCTTCCCTAGAGCCTCGCTTTGCTGTATCCCACAATTAATGATTGATGTGAGGGGATTTCCCCAATAGATGTTTCTGTAGATCTGATGTCACACAGGGTGCACATAGCCTATCCAGCCACCAGCCCGTCTTCTGCTTCTCTAACGTTTATTCATGTATTGAAATAAATCCCTTCTTCAGAATAGGAGCGAGGCTGAAAGCCATGACAAATCCTGGTATAAATGTAAAACTCAAGAAGCAAAAGTCCATGTGTCAGATTTAGTGAAAAAGGTGTCAGATTACAGATTGATCTTTGTAAAGTGAAAACACAGTGATTCAAATAAATTGATCAAGAGGAGGAAATACATACATAAATAATACATAAATACATTTTTTTTTTTTACAAAGATACATACATCTTAGTAACAAACAAAAAACTCAGACATAATCCTGTACAGGCAGGTAAACATGATAAAGTATGATTTTCAAACAAGCAAATATCATAACATTTGCCATACAATCCTACAATCCATTCTAGTACGGCAGTAATAGTGATGGTATTTCAGTTTCAACACATAAAATGTTGACCAGAGAGAAAGTAATGAGGACTTTTCATCACAGGCACCCTGCTGAGTTACGACTGAACTATGTCGACATTAAAATCGGTCTCAAGATATCCACCATCCTTTATTAACATGAGATGGGACAAGAGGGAAAGAAAGTCATTAAAAGTAAAATATGCTTCAAAGTGCTTGTCCCACGTTTAGGATACAAGCCAAAGATTTTAATTTAAGGCAGGGGTGTCAATCTCATTAATCCCCTGGGGGCCCCATTCGGTCAACAAGGTCTGGAGGGCAGCACTGAAAGTGTGTTGTTTCCTCGCCGTCAAAATGTGCTAAATTTGTTTCACAAAAAACACTGTTCAGATTTGTTTTTTTCATTTCAAAGTATTTTGTTAGTCCCCCCATACATTTTTCTTTATTATATTTTTTATAAATTATATTATTTTTCTTCTTTATTTTACTAAAACCACCCATGAGCCGGATTGGATCACCTCGCTGGCCGGATCTGGCCCACAGGCCGTATGTTTGAAACCATTGATTTAAGGGAACAAACATGCTTTGTGGTCATCTTTAGATGTTATGGCAAAATGTAGATTTCCGCCTGAATACACATACCCAAAAGTAAATGCTGTTCATATGTAATTACATGATTCTAACATGCAAAAAAACTGGTATATTTGGAAAGAAGACATTTGGGAGATTATGAGGAAAATAGATAGGAGTTACATAGTACAGAATCCACAAGATCAAGCACACACAAAATAACATTTTTTTTTTTATTATTTTGAAAGTCATCTTTCAGCTATGTGAATTATTGATGGCTAGAGCTGGACACCTATCAAATGGATTGCACACATGCAAACAATATCAGTAAAATGTGATTGATAGACCTAATAACTAGAAATGGGCAGATGTTTTCGTAAGGGGTGTCAGGTGTGGTCACGGGACGTTTCCAAGTGTCCCCAAACCTCTCCAAAGTGGCATATGTCTAGAAATTAGATAATTCCAGTGATATTACATATTTGCAATCCCTAAACACTATTTGTTCAGTATAAAAACACAATTTCTACCATATCAACCTCACCCAAACATGCTGGTGGTGTTATGGAGTATCCAGGGTACATTCAAGTGTCCTTTAAACCTCTCCAAAGTGTCCAAATCTGTCAATTGCACTGTTTTTGCACACTGGATGTAACTAAAAGTCATTGTTCACTATAAAAACTAAATTTTTACAACACCAAACTCTCTCAAACATAGTGGTGGTGTCGGGGGACATACAGGGGATATCTACGTGTTTTTCAACCTAGTCACTCAATGGACATTCACTGTTACCATTAAGTCATACATCATCTGATAATATTGGTAATAGTGTGTATCAACATATTACATGTTTATTTTGTTTATGCTTCACAACGCTAACCAGAATGTGGGTACAAATTAGGTCATCGGCTCAGCTTGCCCTTATAAATTTGTATGCCATATATGGTAGTAAGTCACACCAAAGATTTGAAGGCACCGATCAATAGCCAAGATACTCAGCTTTCCGCAGACACCCTGCTTTTGCAGATAGGTGCCATTCTCATACCAGACTGAATTTAATAAAGAAAATCAAATGGGATCTCTAAATATGGGAACTTTACATTTAAGAGGTTAAGGGAACAAACACACTTTGTGGTCATCTTTAGTTCAACGTACATCATCACTATAAGTTAGGTGCGTGTTTTTAGCTAAACCCTTATAGAAGCGGTATTTGTGTATTTTGTTCTAAAGTCATTCAACTAATTGTAAAATATATAAATAATAATTTGACTCCCTATTTTGGTATTTCAGAAGTTTAGAAGTTAACATGTTGCTTTACTGCATAAACACTCGTCAGGCAAATTAAAAGCTGCCTGAGAACGTCCTTAAAAAACCTATTGTTGTGGTAAAGCTGTAAAAAGAAAATGCTTTAGAAATGCAGGTTATGACATTCAACTAAGAACAGCAAAACTGTCAAGAGACATCAAAGTGGTGCCTTCTTGTCCACTGCAGGAAGGATATGCTAAAACCAGGAGACATTACCTTAACGAAATGACATCCTGGACCTGCAATAAGGCTGAAAGAGGATTTTGAAAGCACTGTATGAAAACTGTTTGTATAGTTTCAGGAAGGCTCTTTTAACATGAGTGATGTCCTGACTATGATTCATTGTACTAATATTTACTTAGAGCCTGGTGGTACAGAACAGCATGATTAAATAGCCTTCTTGTCATCCTTCAGCCTAGTTTTGCCTTTAATCCCAGCAGATCTTCCCAAATGCTGTGTTTGCCAAGTGAAACTTTTTAAGTTGAAAGATTTTCACTAGGGCTACTTGTCGGCATGGAATAAATAGCAATCCCTCAGCTATCGCTTGTTTGGAGTGATCCTGCATTGCCCTCCACCTACATGTGCTTGCAGTACAACCATGCCTGCTTGCATCATGTCTTCATTGTTTTATCTCAGCATATCTCCACTGTACATTAAGTATATTCTTGAATGGATCAAAGTTAAGTCTCTATGGTGTAGTCCTTTATTGATTTATCTGCCATTTACCTGTCATAGGTATTTTTTACTTTATATTTACAGTTGAAGTCGGAAGTTTACATACACCTTAGCCAAATACATTTAAACTCAGTTTTTCACAATTCCTAACATTTAATCAGAGTAAAAATTCCCTGTCTTAGGCCAGTTAGGATCACATATTTATTTTAAGAATGTGAAATGTCAGAATAATAGTAGAGAGAATTATTTATTTCAGCTTTAAATTCTTTCATCGCATTCCCAGTGGGTCAGAAGAACTCAATTAGTATTTGGTAGCATTGCCTTTAAATAGTTTAACTTGGGTCAAACGTTTCGAGTAGCCTTCCACAAGCTTCCCACAATGAGTTAGTAGAATTTGGGCCCATTCCTCATTTACATTTACATTTACATACATTTAAGTCATTTGGCAGACGCTCTTATCCAGAGCGACTTACAAATTGGTGAATTCACCTTATGACATCCAGTGGAACAGCCACTTTACAATAGTGCATCTAACCGAGTCAGGTTTGTAGGCCTCCTTGCTCACACACGCTTTTTCTGTTCTGCCCACACATTTTCTATAGGATTGAGGTCGGGGCTTTGTGATGGCCACTCCAATGCCTTGACTTTGTTGCCCTTAAGCCATTTTGTCACAACTTTGGAAGTGTGCTTGGGGTCATTGTCCATTTGGAAGACCCATTTGCGACCAAGCTTTAACTTCTTGACTGATGTCTTGAGATGTTACTTCAATATATCCGCATAATTGTCCTTACTCATAATAACATCTATTTTGTGAAGTACACCAGTCCCTCCTGCAGCAAAGCATCCCCCCACAACATGATGCTGCCACCTCCGTGCTTCACGGTTGGGATGGTGTTCTTCAGCTTGCAAGCTTCCCCCTTTTTCCTCCAAATATAACGATGGCCATTATGGTCCAGAGGACATTTCTCCAAACAGTATGATCTTTGTCCCCATGTGCAGTTGCAAACCCTAGTCTGACTTTTTATGGCAGTTTTGGAGCAGTGGCTTCTTCCTTACTGAGTGGCCTTTCAGGTTATGTCGATATAGGACTTGTTTTACTGTGGATATAGATACTTTTGTTCCTGTTTCCTCCAGCATCTTCACAAGGTCCTTTGCTGCTGTTCTGGGATTGATTTGCACTTTTCGCACCAAATTACATCTCTAGGAGACAGAACGCGTCTCCTTCCTGAGCGGTATGATGGCTGCGTGGTCCCATGGTGTTTATACTTGCATAATATTGTTTGTACGGATGAACATGGTACCTTCAGGCATTTGGAAATTGCTCCCAAGGATGAACCAGACTTGTGGAGGGCTACAATTTGTTTTCTGAGGTCTTGGCTGATTTTCTTTTAATTTTCCCATGATGTCAAGCAAAGAGGCACAGAGTTTGAAGGTAGGCCTTGAAATACATCCACAGGTACACCTCCAATTGACTCAAATTATGTCAATTAGCCTATCAGAAGCTTCTAAAGCCATAGCATCATTTTCTGGAATTTTCCAAGCTGTTTAAAAGCACAATCAACTTAGTGTATGTAAACTTCTGACCCACTGGAATTGTGATACAGTGAATTATAAGTGAAATAATCTGTCTGTAAACAATTGTTGGGAAAATGACTTGTGTTATGCAGAAAGTAGATGTCCTAACTGACTTGCCAAAACTATAGTTTGATAACAAGAAATGTGTGGAGTGGTTGATAAACAAGTTTTAATGGCTCCAACCTAAGTGTATGTAAACTTCCGACTTCAACTGTATATTCAGAAAGCAAACTGCCTTTTTGTACTGTTTTGGAGGACACTGACGACAGCGATTAAAAGGACAGATCTCAGCAAGTTGTTTTTTAATGAGGGACATCTGTGCTGTGCTGTCTCAGACTATACCTTGATACTGCTTTGACTCTATCTGTCACTGTTGCCTCTCCCTGAAGTTCAGCCCACAAAACAAACACTGACAAAACTAGGACAAACTCATCAATAAATGAGGTGACTGCATTTCTGACCCAGGAAAATGTGACAGAATGTTGGTTGGTTAATACAGTATTGACTCCGCATTCTGTTCAGGGAAAATAATGGCATACTGTAATTGTTAAGACATTTTACATTCAGCAAGAGTAAGTTTGAGTTTATTCCCAGGTTAATCAATGGTGGTTAACTGCATGCATGAGGTCTGCAGGTTTAAAGCTTACCTCTCAGCTAATAGTCGATTAGTACAGTGGCTGATTTACACTGGGAAGAGGGGAGGAGGTGACTTTCTGGCCAAATAATTAGGAGTAGTAGACCTGAGGTACAGTGAAAAAGCTGCAGACACTGTGGTCCTCAAAGGCTGAAACACTCCAATTCACTTAATAAATCAGCCTGCGATATGTGTTACTGAGCGCTGAGGTAGCATGTTAGCCTTTGAGCTGCTGAATGTACAGTACAGACATACAGTAGGAGCTTTTATTTCCATCAGTGAAGCATGTTATGGACACAGACACAACTGCTGTCAAGCATAATTGCAGTGAATGTTAAAATAAATCGAGCCATCAACAAGGTCTACTTCAGCCTGTCCAGTGTCTTGCTTACAAGCTGTCTTCTCTGTGTACATATGTAAACAAGAACTGCACAAAACGATTAAATTATTATGTGTGTGTGTGTGTGTGTGTGTGTGTGTGTGTGTGTGTGTGTGTGTGTGTGTGTGTGTGTGTGTGTGTGTGTGTGTGTGTGTCCTCCCCCGAGGAGATTGTGTGAGAGAGTAAAGGTCATTCCCCTCAGCTGGTCAACAGTTCACTGGAGAGAGCAGAAGTTACTCTCGGTCAGTGAGCATCATGACCCATAACATCGGTCATCACCACTCAGAGTGGATCACAAGTCTTAATGAACCTTGTTAATTAAGACGTTGCCACAGCGACTCAGGCCGGGCATTTGGCTAAGGGCCATGTCATAATGGGGTCACTGTCAACACAGTTGGATTCTGTCACAGTAGGGCTATACAGCTGTAAGCCCCTGTCGTGGTGGGTGGATTCTGTCACAGTAGGGCTATACAGCTGTCAGCCCCTGTCGTGGTGGGGGGGTTCTGGCACAGCAAGGCTATACAACTGTCAGCCCCTGTCGTGGTGGGGGTGGGGGGCAATCTGTTTATACTGTAGCAAATAATTTAGGGTGCTATGTGGGATGGAGTTGGAGATGCTGACAGAACAGACATTGCGAGAGGAGGATGAGTGCCAAAGAACAGCCGATATGTCTCTCTTTGAGCCGCCAGAATGATTTCACAGCCCCACAGACCAGTCTGTTTTCAAAGGTAGGATGAGCAAAACGATCCAACTCAAACCCATGGACGGATGATACTTTAGAGAAGGATGAGCTTGGTTAGGTTGGTTAGCATGCTGTGTTGTGTGGCACACTGCCCTCTGCTGTTGGCTCTTTGCTTTTGGGTTTAGATGGGATTGTTATGAATGACTTAATTTATCCACTTACCTTTTGTACCTTTTGATTCATCCTGGTTTGTGTGAGATTTAGAATAACATTCAGAATGTAATCAGTGTACTATAATGACTGTGTTCACAATGGACATTTGTACTATTCCCGCCTGTAATGTATAGCTCATAAGTCTCTTCATGACTGTAGAGCAGTACACACACACACACACACACACACACACACACACACACACACACACACACACACACACACACACACACACACACACACACACACACACACACACACACACACACACACACACACACACACACACACACACACACACACACACACACACACACACACACAAGTCATTCATCTATCTAGCAATGTTTTCAACAGCATATAAAACACTGCTGAATCATTGAACATTCCATTTTGTCCGTTTTGGAGCAGCTTTCGTTTCTGGTTTTGAAGTTTGCAAACATTTCACATCACATTTGTGATATCAAGCATACCAAACCAAGCCATATCAAATGAGGGTGTAATTAATAAATCATTGTTACTGTATTCACCCATCCCTATTCCCTCTCACTGGAAACTTGTCAAAAACCTGCCGCGCAAGCTCCAAAACATTGGTCAGTTGCTGACACAAGCATTTCGCTACACCCGCAATAACATCTGCTAAATACATGTATGTGACCAATAACATTTGATTTGAAGGTAATAGCAGATCTTTCGAACACAATTAAATAGATAGGTAGTTATGAGGACCAGTAAAAGTGAAGGAGGGTTATACCATGCCAAACGGTAGGGTAATACATGTCAGTCAATAAAACATGTAAACAACAATAACCAATAACTAATAATAATACTCAAAATACATGTCAGCCTATAAATAAGGTCAGTTCACACTATCCAAATGTTATTTCAACATTAAGAGACTTATATTCCTTTCAGACAATTGTACAATGCTGCAAACTATATGTTCACTCTCAACAGCATTTCACATTTTAAACTTCAGTATTGAGACTAGTTATGTGCTATAGATCAATGTGGGGAAAACGTACAGTTATGAATATAATTACTTTTCCCTGGAGGAGGGAATGAGGTATGACATACTATGGGGAGTCAACAACAAATCCTATTCACCTGGAGAAAACTGAAATCACGCCCAACAAGGCCAATGGATGCCGAGCCCGCCCTCTGAAACCCCACCATCCTGGTTATAATACCAGGGCCTGCATTGATTTCCTCAGTTCAGTACCGCTCTTCAGCGAGCCCAAACCCCCTGACGGTGTGGGACCAAAATATGTTATACCTCATTCCCTCCTTCAGGGAACAGTAGTTATATTCAAAACAGTATGTTCCCTTTCAGTTTGTCACTCGGTATAAGCCCAAACTGTCAGAGCCTCATGAGGCCTGAACTGTCAGAGACCCATATAGGGAACCTGAACCTGATGCAACTTGGCTATGCGCACTGCCATGCTGCCACGCCTCGGTTCCAAGAACTATACTTACCTTTCGAGCCTGAAATATCAGAATTCGTACAAGGAACTGCACTGAATAACATTGACCAGCGTTGATGATCCATTGCAGTCCGAGGCTCAAACCCACATGAAACCTGCAGCAACCTGGAAACTGGGTACTCAGGCGCTGCCATGACAGCCCAAGGCTCAAACCAAAGGAAATTGTGGTTACCCTGATAGTGTGTACTTTACATGCTGCCGCAGCCCAAGGCTACAACTCACAGGGAACTGTGGTAACCTGGATAAATGTGCAACCTGCGCACTGCCTAACACCCACTCCCGGACCCAGCCATAAGAACACTATGAGCCACACATGGAGCAGTTACGTCCAAGCTATAAAATCTCACAACTCCCTGCAGCACAGATATCAGATGCCAGGCCCCTGAACAATGCCCAAGTAGCCGCCACGCCCCCATGTGTCAGGGAGATATGCCTCCACAATCCTACCCCGAGCTGGATTAACGAAACAGGCAAAAAGCTGGTCACAAAAACAGATATCCTTGATCCTATCCATATACGTGGGTAAAGCACGCACCGGACACAGGCCATGCAACCTCCATTGTTCACTGGAAGCAAATGGAGGAGGTGAGAAAGGGAACAGCTCAAAAGCCAGGGACCTGTAAGAGAATGGCATAACCTTGGGAGCAAAAGCTGCATTAGATTTTAACATCACTTTGGAGTTACCAAACAGGAAGTGTGTACTGATGCGTGGAGATCCCCAATGGGCTATGGCCGACGCCAAGGCCATGAGCAGGGTAGTCTTGTCGGAAAGGACCTTCAGGTCCACAGACTCCAATGAATCAAATAGACGCTCACACAGAGCGCCCAGGACCAAATTCAGGTTCCAGTTTGATGCCATGGGCTTAGACACTGATCTGAGCCAATGCACACCTTTCAGGAACCGCACCACCAGAGGATGAGACCCCAGGGTAGAGCCGTCAATCCCTACATGGTGGCCATATAAACCTTCAATGTGAAAGAAGAAAGGCCCTGCTCAAAAATCCCTTGCAAGTCCAACAGAATGTCCACCAAAGAGCTCTGAAAAGAACACCTTTAATCTGACACCAACTCTCAAATGCTCGCCACTTTTATGTCTACAACCCTCTAGAGGGTGCACACGCCCACTGTATAGTCGTAATCACGTTCGAGGGTAAACCCCTTGCCATCAAATTCAACCTTACAGGGGCCAAACCCACAGATCCCATATCTGCGGGTGTGGATGCCAAACTCTCCCATGCGCATGGGACAATAGGTAACCGATGACATAGAACCCTCCACAAGTCCCCCCCCCCACCCCACCCATGCAAATGATCTCTGAAAACCAGGGTTGTCTTGGCCAAAGGGGAGTCACCAGAATTGGCTTGAATCAGGTCCAGCGGAGGAAATACATAGAGCAGGGCATTGATACGTCAAAGAATCCGTTCCCAACAGAGTGCCCAGATACCTTATTGAGAAGAACAGACAACAATGTGCATTTTCTCCCAATTGCCTAAAGATCTACACCGGTCTTGCCGAACCAGTCCCATATCTGGGCAACCACCTAGGGATGCAGTCTCCATAGAGATAGGACCCACACTGGAAAGTAGATCTGCACCCACATTGGGAGATCCGGGAAGATACTTTGCCCTGCGTGACAGAAAATGTGCACTGCTCCATTTGAGCAGATAACTGAGCAGGTTTAGGAGAGAGACCACCCCTTGTTGTCGGACCTTACCAACAAATACTGGCCATCCAACATCGGAAGGAAATGCCTCAGTGCTAGCAAAACAGTAAGTAGCTCTAGGTAATTGATATGCAGCACCCTTTACACTGTTGACCAAAGCCCACACACAGCACTCGTCATCCTAGTAAGGCAACCTGGTCTCAGAGCATTTTGTATTTTTCTGTACGTGACTCCATTTAGTATGATATGTTACCTTTCGTATGGTATGTATTCATTTGTGGTTGTTCATCACACATTTTGTATGATATGTTACAAATTACAATTTGTACTATATGTTATGAATCTGCAAAACATGTGCTATGTTACTAATTCTAGCAAGGTGGCTAATATTAGCTAGCTTATGTATGTAACCCTACCAACATAACATATCATACTAATTTGAGTGTCCCGGATTTACATGTACTATGATACGTCTAGTCTATGAGACCAGGCTGAGTTAGGATGCGTCTTTCGGACACTACCCGGAACATCAGAATCTCCTGCAACAACAATTGCGGGTCCCGTCTAGGATTCAACACCCTTAGTCATGATGGGGATACACTAAGCAACTGATGGCAGTGGTGAAATGCATCCAGACGTCTAGCAATCACCCAGTGTTGAAACAGACGCATCAACAGCAGTCCCATTTACCACAGCTACCATAGAGGACATTAGACCCAATAGCAGCAGGCACAAGCGACAAGGCACCGATAGCCCTAGCTGGAACTGTGCCAGATAGGCACGGTTTCCTCTGTTGAGGCAAAAATGCATGATTTAGAACCGAGTCCAGAATGAGACTCAGAAATTGAATGCGCTGAGCCGGAGTCAAACAACTTTTCTTGTGATTCACTATGAACCCCAGAGACTAAATATAGGAAACCAGCATGGCAGTGTGGAGTTTCACCTGTTCCCTCGACTCCGCAACGACCAGGCAATTGTCCAGACAGGCCAATACTCTGAACCCATGGCACCACACCAGTGCCAAAGTCGCCTCCACCACCATAGAAAAGGTGCGGGGCAATAGGGAAAGCCCAAAAGGCGGGACCAGAAATGTACAGGCCACACCATGAAATTATACTTCAGAAACTTTCTTTGGGGAGGATGTATAGCCATATGAAAATACTCATCCTTCAGATCTATGGACGTGAACCACTCGCTAGGATGCACCAACTGTAATTTTGTTTTGTTTGTTATGCTTGTTTTCAAATCCACCACTCTTGACAACCGTCTGTCTGTATGTAGGGAAGAAACTGTGTTTATTACACACCTGGACGATACTGCACTTTCGATATCCCTGAACACCGAGGAACCGTTTCTCTTTGAAACGGGTCTGTAAGGACTCCATAGCCGAGACAAACAACCTTGTTGGTGAAACTGGTTCAACCTGCATGTCCCTCTCAGGAATCTGGGACAACGTCAACCAGATGTGGCACTGAGCCACCACCGTCGCCCCCATACCTTTCCCCACAGCCAGGATACTACAGTGGAACAGACATAGCACAAAATCAGCAAATCAATATGACACACATCTGCAGCATTGTGAACACATTCAATGTCCAGCTGATCCGCTGAGTACCAGAACTGTTTATTCGGAAGCACCGTGCTAGGATTGTAAGCCTGTGGAGCTAAGTAATTCACCAGCTTTCCATCCATCGGCGGTGTGTAAATGAGCCCCGCCTCTTCCATACCCTCGACATTCATAAACTCGCCGTAACCTGTTAGCCCCAGCCTGACTGAATGAGGGGAATCCCATATCGCCTTTAGCTCATCTGCGAAATCTTTAAACACGGGTATGTGACGCTTCACCTCTTCAGGTACAGGAGGTAAATACCTTCCCCCAAACCTGGAGTAACTCCACTGTGGAGGAGAAGACGGCCAATCCACTCCCAGGTGATCTGCCGCCCTAAGACACAGCTCCATCAAAGGCGCACTGACCACCAATTGTTCATTCTTCCCCTCCTGAATCCAAAGCCGATTGACACTTTGAAATCCTTCCAGAGCTAACCAGAAATAGTATATCATCCCAAGAACATGGACTCTGAACACTTCCTGAGAAACCAGAAAGAGCCACACTCAGCTGCCATGACACCCCTATCAATTCCGACCACCGCTGCTGCTCTCTCCCTGCCTCAGACAACCCCATTCAGACAACCCCATTCAGACAACCCCATTCACGAGGTTGCTTCACCAGAAGATCCTTCTTCAGCGGACCCAGTCTTTCTCTCAAAGTCAACCCGACGCCCAATGGAAGTTGAACCCAGCTGGAGACAATGGTCACATGACTTCGTCTGAGCCGAAGCCTCCTGAACGTGAATCCACTCCAGGCAAACAGGGCAGCACTTGTGATTATCATCAATTTTCATTGTGAAACCACATGCCATAGGGCACGGTCTTAGGTTCGAACTCAGCTGGTTAGCCTTTTTGACCTTACTCTTACCACTGGCCAAGTATGCATTAGCTACACAAGCAGAGCAAAACCTTTTAGCAAACACAAAAACTGATACGATGACCCAAAACTCATAACATCTAGGGGGACGAGTACTCTCTCCCCATTAACAAACACTTAAGTTTGAAATTGTGTGACAGGTTCTTCCTTCAGGCGAGCTGAAGAGCAAAGAATTTAGGAAATTAATGTGAGCCATGGTATTATAGCCAGAAAGCAGGGCTTCGGGGGCGGGCTCGGCATCCATTGGCCCGTTGTGCGAATTTCAGTTTTCTTCAGGTGAATATGATTGGTCCTTGACTCCCCATAATATGTTATACAGAGTGACCAACTGAAAGGGAACCCATGTTTTCCATCTCCCATTGCGTGCTAAGGTACTTCCGTTTCTGATACTCTCCCTGCAAGGAAGTGCATTCCCAAACTAACAAGCCTGTCTGTCTGGAGTGGTTTGATTGTACAGTCTGTGTCTTGGGAGAAAGTGGGTCAACATGGGCACTATTCTTAGAACCGGAGACTTACCCAGAAGTCACAGCCCACAGAAAATCAGGGAATACACAGTGTCCAAAACATTAAGAACACTTTCCATGACAGCCTGACCAGGTGATTCAGGATGAAAGCTATGATCCCTTATTGATGTCACTTGTTAAATCCACTTCAATCAGTGTAGAGATGAAGGGGAGGAGACAGGTTAAAGAATAATTGTTAAGCCTTGAGAGAATTGAGACATGGATTATGTATGTGTGCCATTCAAATCAAATCAAATTTTATTAGACACATGCGCCGAATACAACAGGTGTAGACCTTACAGTGAAATGCTTACTTACGAGCCCCTAACCAACAATGCAGTTCAAATTTAAAAAATAATTAAAATAAGAATAACAAATAAAAGTAACAAGTAATTAAACAAAACAAAACTATATACAGGGAGGTACAGAGTCAATGTGCGGGGGCACCAGTTAGTCAGGGTAATTGAGGTAATATGCACATGTAGGTAGAGTTATTAAAGTGACTATGCATAGATGATAACAACAGAGAGTAGCAGTGGAATAAAATAGGGGGGAGGCAATGCAAACAGTCTGGGTAGCCATTTGATTAGATGTTCAGGAGTCTTATGGCTTGGGGGTAGAAGCTGTTAAGAAGCCTCTTGGACCTAGACTTGGCGCTCCGGTACCGCTTGCCGTGTGGTAGGAGAGAGAACAGTCTATGACTAGGGTGGCTAAAGTCTTTGACAATTTTTAAGGCCTTCCTCTGACACCGCCTGGTATGGAAGTCCTGGATGCCAGGAAGCTTTGCCCCAGTGATGTACTGGGCCGTACACACTACCCTCTGTAGTGCCTTGCGGCCTTCTGGGATAATGGTGTTGATGTGAGCCAGTTTTTCAAAGTGCTACGGGTCGGTAGTAATTTACCTTGGTGTTCTTGGGCACAGGGACTATGGCGGTCTGCTGTGGCGGTCTGCTTAAATCATGTTGGTATTACAGACTCGGACAGGGAGAGGTTGAAAATGTCAGTGAGGACACTTGCCAGCTGGTCAGCGCATGCTCGCAGTATACATCCTGGTAATCTGTCTGGCCCTGCGGCCTTGTGAATGTTGACCTGTTTAAAGGTCTTACTCACATCTGCTGCGGAGAACGTGATCACACAGTATTCCGGAACAGCTGGTGCTCTCGTACATGTTTCAGTGTTATTTGCCTCGAAGCGAGCATAGATGTAGTTTAGTTCGTCTGGTAGGCTTCTGTCACTGGGCAGCTCTCGGCTGTGCTTCCTTTGTAGTCGGTAATGGTTTGCAAGCCCTGCCACGTCCGGCGAGCATCAGAGCCGGTGTAGTTCGATTCGATCTTAGTCCTGTATTGACTCTTTGCCTGTTTGATGGTTCATCAGAGGGCATAGCGGGATTTCTTATAAGCGTCCAGGTTAGAGTCCCGCTCATTGATGCGATGGAGAGATTTCTATGTGTGGAGTAAAGGTGGTCCAGAGTTGTTTCCCTCTGGTTGTGTATTTAACATGCTGATAGAAATTTTGTAAGACCGATTTAAGTTTCCCTGCATTAAAGTCCCCGGCCAATAGGAGCGCCGCCTCTGTATGAGCGTTTTCCTGTTTGCTTATGGCGGAATAGAGCTCATTGAGTGCGGTCTTAGTGCCAGCATCAGTCTGTGGGGGTATGTAGACAGCTACGAAAAATACAGATGAAAGCTCACTAGGTAGATAGTGTGGTCTACAGCTTGTCATGAGATACTCTACCTCAGACGAGCAAAACCTTGAAACTTCCTTAGATATCGTGCACCAGCTTTTTTTTACAAGAGTACATAGTCCGCCGCCCCTTGTCTTACCAGACACCGCTGTTCTATCCTGCCGATACAGCGTATATCCAGCCAGCTGTATGTTGATCATGTTGTCATTCGGCCACATCTCCATGAAGCATAAGATATTACAGTTTTGAATGTCCTGTTGGTAGTTTAATCTTCCGTGTAGGTGATCGATTTATTTCACAAAGATGGCACGTTTGCTAGCAGAATGGAAAGCGGTGGGAGTTTATTAGATCGCCTACGAATTCTCAGAAGGCAGTCCACCCTCCGGCCCCTTTTTCTCCTTCTTCTCTTCACGCAAATGATGGGGATCTGGGTCTGTTTCCGGGAAAGCAGTACATCATTCACGTCAGGCTCATTGGACTCGTTAAAGGAAAAAAGGGATTCTGCCAGTTCATGGTAAGTGATCGCAGTTCTGATGTCCAGAAGTTATTTCCGGTCATAAGAGACGGTAGCACCAACATTATGTACAAAATACATAAAAAAACAAGTCAGAAACAACGCAAAGAAACAAACAAAAAAACACAATTGGATAGGAACACGTAAAACGTCAGCCTTCTTCGCCATCTTATGAGACTGGACTGGCTAATTAGCATGACGACATGGCATTCAGAGGGTGAATGGGCAAGACAAAATAATGAAGTGCCTTTGAACGTGGTATGGTTGTAGGTGCCAGGCGCACCGGTTTGTGTCAAGAACTGCAATGCTGCTGAGTTTTTCCACCCTCAACAGTTTCCCGTGTGTATCAAGAATGGTCCACCACCCAAAGGACATCCAGCCAACTTGATACAACTGTAGGAAGCATTGGAGTCAACATGGGCCAGCATCCCTGTTGAACGCTTGATACCTTGTTGAGTCCAAGGCCCAAAGAATTGAGGCTGTCCTGAGGGCAAAAAAGGTGTGGTGAAACACAATATTAGGAAGGTGTTCTTATTGTTTTGTACACTCAATGTAAAGGTCAGGCAATTTAGATAGAGCTCTGTCATCATGGTAATTAGCCACTCCAGTATCAAAGACTACCATTTACATTTTAGTCATTTACCAGATGCTCTTATCCAGAGCGAATTACAGGAGTGCCTTGCTCAATGGATACTTTGCCTTGGTAATACAAAGTTCTGCCTTGAAGCTACAGGGTAAAAACAAAAGAACATAAAATAAAAACCAATATAATCAGAGATTCAAAGTGTTTAATAGTCAAATGTACAGGGTTGCAGATGTTATTGCGGCGTACAGTGAAAATCTTAGGCTCTGAACGCCAACATGCAGTAATAAGTGAAATAAAATTATGAAAATTAATGAACTGTGAGAAGTGTTATGGATCGAATGATTCAAGGTCTAATATTGTTCAGACAATAACTATGTCATCAATATTGATTGTGTCCACCTGACCAATTCTGTACAGACTTTGTGACTGTGCATGACTGTGTAATGGCTCCTCTTCATGACTCTGCCTGCTGGTGCAAGACTTTAGCACCATGAAATAAGGCCTCTGAGTTACTCACTTTAATGAGCCTGTTGACTCTCCTCACAAAATTGGAGCAAATAATTTATTCCATGAACTGGATCCTAGAATTTGTCACCTTCCCAGGATAAAACCCCAATGTATTGTCTCTCCTTGTGTGCATGGAAAATTTATTGTCTTTCATTGCACCCATTGCATGACCTTAATACCAGGTCTCTTACCTCCCCGATTTTCTGACTCTGGCTGTGGCTTTGGTTTTACTGCACGATCAGATAGGATCGAGAGAGAAAAACAAGGTAGTATAAGCACTTCAGAAAACAAAAGTTGAAAGACTCACTCTGATTAGAATGTGACCTCAAAAAAAGAATACGATTCTTGTTGATACGTTATAGAGAAATCATCACAATGCTAGATTAATTTATGGCAGCTACACACTGGATTAACAAGGTTACCTCTTTTAAGTTACACTTCATAAAATCTGATAGAATGCAATAGATACTGTATACCCCACATTGTGCTGTGCAGTAAGAATAACCAGCAATTGAACAAAGTTCCTCTTCTCATGAGTGCTGGTACTGTAAAGGCAGGGTGTCCATCTCATCTACAGACACAACATTATTTGAAATGTCAGTGCATGGCATGATAGCGGAGTAGGTTTAATGCCGTGGGTGGCATTGGCCCCCATGTTTTCTCTCCCACTATGTCTTTGTATACATATCAAATCGCACCAGATTTCTAATTCAGTGCACTTATTTTGACCAAAGCCCTATTGGCCCTGGTCAAAAGTAGTACACTATATAGTGAATATGGCACCATTTGGAAGGCAGCCTCTGGCCCCATGTGTTGCTGGAGGCGGTGGGGAGGGGAAAGGGGGGGTTGGTGACCTTTTCAGAGCGCATCTTTTAATTAACACTGACAGCCTTTTAGAGACCACTTACCATTTATCTGGCCAACCAAATTAGGCTCCCCAAAAAACTGCACCACACACACTGATCGAATCACTGGCTCCATCCAGCATCCCCTTGATAAGAACAACCCAAAATCAATATTTCACTTTGAAGCATAAATCCTGCCAACAACGTACTGAATACACAAAATACTGTATGAGGCAGGAACTTAAAATTGTGATAAAAATAGCTCAACATTTTTGCTTATTTTAAGGTTATAACACTTTCACCACTTCAATTGACATTGAGAGAACTTTTGGCCCAGTTGACAATATGTAGGATCAATCTTCTTTGCATCGGTTTTGCCCCCTGGCGACCACAAATGTGACAGGGATTGTTTCCGAGGTGCTGTATTTGGCCTAGTTCATGTACGTTTGCAGAGAGTGCTTGGCCACACTAATTTGGTAACCCGTTTTATGCACCAGTGCAGCAAACAGGAGAAGTGCATACCGGAGACAGCCCAGTGAAGATAAAAGCAGGAGTAGTAAGCAGCACGTGGAATGCATCCGCACCCCTCATCTGTGGGAGGCTCTCACCAACCCTGCCTCATGTTCATCATATTACATATGAAGCAATTACACAGCCCTATACTCAACCACACTGCTACTTATCCTCACATTGCTAAAAAAAAGAGAGAGATCCCCTTGTTGTTTCCTTGTTTTCCTCTTCTGGGGAAGAACCTCAACACAAACTTATCATCTTGGTAAAGTGGACATTCCTTTGTGTTACTCCAACCTCGTCTGAGAATAATATTGATAGGAAAAGATGAAGGATAAATAGATGAAGTTGCATTTGGATGAATAAATTAGAAGCTCAACTTGAATACATTTGCATGCACATGAGATGAAGATCCTGACACAAGCCCATTATTGGTCTCCCGTTCATCTGAGCATCATCAACATGGTTTTCCCATAATTCATTCAAGGGTTGGCGTTGGCGCTAAGAAAAACACTCACCGGCGGTCTGCTGTGATGAATCACATTAGCACTCAGATGTGGCTGGATGACAAGACAGTGGCGATGAGGTGTAATTGGATGCAATCCAAACACATCAAAGGTTATGCTTCAGCTGTCATTGTGACCTCTGTGCCTGTTGATAAATGGTTAATGTGTCCCCTGGACTATAAAGGAGTCTTATTTACAGGCTAAATTCTGTCCTCTGCCCTGCCTTACTACTAAGAAATATTACTAAAATGTACACATTATACTGTAGCAAACACTATCCAGTATCCAGATATCCTGGCGTGGAGGACTCGCCTTTGGGGAGCCATTAATGCCCATAAATAAATCAATAAAACGGTGCAGTTTAGCAGCTTTCAAAAGGAATATGAAATATATGCAATTTATTTAAAGTATCTCTTTTAAGGGCTGGTGCTGCTTGGTGAACATGTACATTAAGACATCGTCATCAAAGGTTAGTGGTTCCACAAAAAAAATATTTTTTTAAAATCCGTCTCTGGCTAAGGTGGTTGCCTAATTTTTAAGTGCCTAGATTTTCTGCATGTGTTCGTTGGAGGTCGATGTGTTGTCTGTGACACACTATCTAAAAAGTATTTCTCGCTAATGCAATTCATTAGCCCTGCTGCAAAGTCATTCCTAATGCAGCAAAATGTTAATTAAGTCCAGGTGTGTGCTGCAGGCTAAAATGATCAAATGTTCAGGTTTACTAATGTGGTGCTTCCATTTTCCAACTGTCCTTTTGCTGGTGTGGAAAGAAAAGCAGTGTGAAGAAGAAGAAGAAGAAGAAGAAGAAGAAGAAGAAGAAGAAGAAGAAGAAGAAGAAGAAGAAGAAGAAGAAGAAGAAGAAGAAAAATGGCCTGATGCCTGAATATAAAAAAAAACAGGTGAGGGGGTCCATGGGGAAATCTAGTGAGAAAAGTAGAGTGAGGCTCAGCCACCTCATTCCCTTGGCATCAGGTGCCTGAGTACATCCTCTCCTCCCTACCATACAAACCCATGTAATCTCTGCTGTTTGAGCCAGAGGCTTCGTGATTGAAACCTTGATTTTCTACTGTCTATGTGAGGTTAACAGAGGCCAAAAGCGGATAACCTACTCTCACTGATATCATCACAGCAGTTTGACATTAGTTACTGCAAGCAGTTACATTTGACACTAACTGCAAAAGGTTGTGATCACACAAGCATTGGATAAAGGTTATTAGATGATTGCATCCTTTTATGAACCTCTATGATTTTGCTGATTCAGTGGTATTGACAAACTCCTGAAAACTTCAAAAGCAGAGCTACAAGAACACCAGGAAAAGGACATTTTCTTGAGAAGGGCGCTTCACCGGTCATATCCACCTCCAGGATGCTTGATAAAGATAAATAACATACATTTTTCTAAACAAATCCAATAATTTTGTTAGATTTTATGCACCTGTTACTGAAATGGTTGTTTCAGTTTAAATGGCTTAGGTAGTCGCCTCACACTGTTCCTAACCCTGGCAGTCATTATGAATACAGGTTACAGGTGAATAAAACATTCAAACTGTTGGATCTCCTCACTCTGTCTGTATTCCAATAGGAATTACATATCACTTTGCAAGTCAGCATAATGACTTTCAGGAAGGGTTGCAAAATTATGCCTCATGAGATATGTAATGTATTGTCATAAAGAGTTTAAAATTATATTATAATGATAATAATCACCAAGGAACTCATTGGTCAATGTCTCCATCACCAACAAATACAGTCATGGGTGGTAACCC
Organism: Oncorhynchus masou masou; assembly: GCF_036934945.1. Lineage (NCBI taxonomy): Eukaryota > Metazoa > Chordata > Actinopteri > Salmoniformes > Salmonidae > Oncorhynchus > Oncorhynchus masou. The sequence continues at coordinate 27,668,394 of NC_088232.1, forward strand.
TACAATTCACTCAAAGGCAAGGCACACTGGGAAATTATATTGGAGCTGTGGCTTAGTGGGGGCATTACTCAAAACTTTAAAGCTGATACAACTCAAAGCTGGACCACCTACAGCACATATGTCAGAGTCAAGGCCCGCGGGCCACATCCGGCCCGCGAGAAGGTTTTTTACGGCCCCTGGGATGATCTTGATTTATTATTAGAACCGGCCCGCAGACCGCAGCAAGCCGGCAGCCCGCAGATCTTTTACACGCACCAATACTACATTTCCCACAATGCAACGGTGACGCACCGAGCAGTAGGCTGCTTCATTTCAATATTTATTGGCACAGCAGTCGTCAGCATCACAGTAAAATTAACTTTCAGATACCCATCAAAAATGGCAAAACGGAAGGTGGACACTGAGAACCGGGGGTTTCAAACAAGGTGGGAGTCGGAGTATATGTTCACGGAGGTAGCTGGAAAACCTGTGTGTCTTCTGTGTGGAGAAAGTGTGGCGGTACTCATCCTTCAATACTCATCCTTCAGATCTATGGACGTGAACCACTCGCTAGGATGCACCAACTGTAATTTTGTTTTGTTTGTTATGCTTGTTTTCAAATCCACCACTCTTGACAACCGTCTGTCTGTATGTAGGGAAGAAACTGTGTTTATTACACACCTGGACGATACTGCACTTTCGATATCCCTGAACACCGAGGAACCGTTTCTCTTTGAAACGGGTCTGTAAGGACTCCATAGCCGAGACAAACAACCTTGTTGGTGAAACTGGTTCAACCTGCATGTCCCTCTCAGGAATCTGGGACAACGTCAACCAGATGTGGCACTGAGCCACCACCGTCGCCCCCATACCTTTCCCCACAGCCAGGATACTACAGTGGAACAGACATAGCACAAAATCAGCAAATCAATATGACACACATCTGCAGCATTGTGAACACATTCAATGTCCAGCTGATCCGCTGAGTACCAGAACTGTTTATTCGGAAGCACCGTGCTAGGATTGTAAGCCTGTGGAGCTAAGTAATTCACCAGCTTTCCATCCATCGGCGGTGTGTAAATGAGCCCCGCCTCTTCCATACCCTCGACATTCATAAACTCGCCGTAACCTGTTAGCCCCAGCCTGACTGAATGAGGGGAATCCCATATCGCCTTTAGCTCATCTGCGAAATCTTTAAACACGGGTATGTGACGCTTCACCTCTTCAGGTACAGGAGGTAAATACCTTCCCCCAAACCTGGAGTAACTCCACTGTGGAGGAGAAGACGGCCAATCCACTCCCAGGTGATCTGCCGCCCTAAGACACAGCTCCATCAAAGGCGCACTGACCACCAATTGTTCATTCTTCCCCTCCTGAATCCAAAGCCGATTGACACTTTGAAATCCTTCCAGAGCTAACCAGAAATAGTATATCATCCCAAGAACATGGACTCTGAACACTTCCTGAGAAACCAGAAAGAGCCACACTCAGCTGCCATGACACCCCTATCAATTCCGACCACCGCTGCTGCTCTCTCCCTGCCTCAGACAACCCCATTCAGACAACCCCATTCAGACAACCCCATTCACGAGGTTGCTTCACCAGAAGATCCTTCTTCAGCGGACCCAGTCTTTCTCTCAAAGTCAACCCGACGCCCAATGGAAGTTGAACCCAGCTGGAGACAATGGTCACATGACTTCGTCTGAGCCGAAGCCTCCTGAACGTGAATCCACTCCAGGCAAACAGGGCAGCACTTGTGATTATCA